>NC_079171.1:64018156-64193156 GCF_947568905.1 Ostrea edulis
TAATACGGCAATATATGGGGTCCTTGAAAAAAATAATATTGGGCGAGGCCTAACGAATTTATCCTGTCGATGATTTTACGTAGGCCTATACTTTGATTAAAGTCATATTGACATTATTCATTCTTGATGCTTTTCTACTGTACATGTACAACTTTATCAGACGTACATCAATGAAAAAGTGGCTGCAACATTAAAAAACCCATCAACAACGATTAAAAACTAGTTTTTTAACAAACTGTAAATTCAAAAATGAATACATCTGTTTTCGTATATGACGTCATAATATGCGCTTACTCCAGCGACTGAGTATACGTACAATCGTAATTACTCTGCTATTTCCGTAAACGCAAATAAACTTCGTATGTGGAGGGACGTCACAGTCGTACGTTACAATATGAAACGCGGGCTTTCAAATGCATCTAAGATATCATACATATCTAAGGTATTCTACCCCTATCAATTAGAGTGAATAAGACATTAATAATATCAAAGCAAAATTTGTGGTGAAAATCTAAACAACACATTATATAGGAATTCGGTTCTGGCCCTTTAACCGCATCCACAGACGCACTTCCGGGGAATAAACGCATCGACTTGATGCAATTCTTGCACCGATCCATGTCCGACTCTTATTACAGGTTACGGAAAAGAACGAGCGCGTGATCCGATTGGGTATACGTATTCTCATGACGCCATAGTAGACATGTGTGGTCAGGAAACATACTAGGTTAGTAAGAGCAATCGGAATTCCTCAAATGTCTCGCGACCTCGACATAGATCTCGGATGTAATATGATGGCATCCATGAGTGAATTAACTATGACGTCACAACCTTCTGCACTACGTTACGTACGTCATAGCTAGCAATGCATCAAATTAACTCATGGATGCCATCGTATTACATCCGAGATCTATGTCGAGTGCACGAGACATTCGAGGAGTTCCGATTTTTAGTAAGAGGCATAACATCGTTTTATGTAGTATTGGTTTCAGCCAATGAAATTCCAAGATTTTTATCAGAGGCAGAAAAATTCCATAAGTGTGAAAAGTGAAGATAATGAACAGTGATCAATCTCATAACTCCTATAAAAGGTGAAGACAACGAACAACGATCAATTTCTTAACTCCTATAAAGGTGAAGATAATGAACAGTGATCGATCTCATAACTCCTATAAAGATGAAGATGACGAACAGTGATCAATCTCATTACTCCTATAAAGGTGAAGATAACGAACAGTGATCAATCTCATAACTCCTATAAAGGTGAAGATAACGAACAGTGATCAATCTCATAACTACTATAAAGGTGAAGATAACGAACAGTGATCAATCTCATAACTACTATAAGGGTGAAGATAACGAACAGTGATCAATCTCATAACTCCTATAGAGGTGAAGATAACGAACAGTGATCAATCTGTTTACTCCTATAACGAATACAAAATCAAGAGCTCAAATGATCAAATGACTGTTGTTAATAGATAGAAAGTCGTCAATATATCTAAACGTCGAATTCAAGGCAACATCAAGAGTTTTTTCTTATCATATAGAAGCTATTGAATAAACTCTGCTTCATAAGAATATAAAAACAGGTAAGCTGAAGAAAAGAGCACAATTCGTTCCCATGGGAATTCCAGCTGTTGGAAGACCTGATCACCAAATACTACGAAGATATTGTCAACGAGGAACTCCAACATAATTTTTATATCAGCTTCAGAGTACTTGTGCGTGGAATCAGAGTGGTGTTTAACAAAGTAATGTTTTGGATGACTGATCACTAGATTTGAATTTTTTCATTTCCATTTTCGTTGAAGATGCAACTCTCTATGATGTTTTAAAGTCTAGTCTTTAATAGCCGTGTTTCGAGTTCCTCCGGAACACGGTTTTTATTCTGTGTTTAGTCACGCCGCTTCAAAAATGTTCAGCAGGGTTACTTCCGGTTTCTCGTTGTTTACCAGCACTTCGCATATTAAAAGTATTTGTTTGGGATGTATGGGGGTACGTATTTGTTTGTCAACGTTTGATAAGCTACCATTGGTCAAATTCAACGGAAGACTTAGACAAGACGACGATGCTGCAGTGTAACTTGCAGATCTATGCAGGAGGCCTGTCTAGGAACCCTAGGCCCTATCTAGTACAGTAGTAGCCATAGTGGGACATGAAAAGAACGTATTAGACTCGGTGAAACTTACCAAATAGGTAAATCAATGTAGTTACTACTTTTTGTAGAACGTTGTATATGATTAAACAAAACACAATGTCTTAAAGTGATTCATAAAGCCGACATCGTGCCCAGTACTGACTTCTGTGGAAATGAGGGGTTGGGCAATTTATACAATGTATTCGTTCATTCCTAGTGCGGGTGTAAAGTCTCACAAATATTTCGCTGCATTTTTATGAGTGCAAAACTAGATCCGGACAGCTTTTTGTTTTGTTTTTTCTAAAACAAATTTAACAATGTCATAATTTGTGGAAAGCCTTTTGAATTTTACTGATTTTGATTTTCTGTAACAATTTTATATATAAAAAAAAAATTGTTTTCATATATGATGTAAAAGAAACCAAATATAAATAACCCCCTCGTTTCCACAGATATTACGCTATGTAAACTTGAATTGCCTAATATCCATTATTCTGTTGATCCTCATTCATAATTAAATCATTTCATGCTGATTTGAGAAACTCTTTCTAAGGTGTAGTAAGACATTTTTGAAAAGTAACATTTGTGAATCAAAATTATGTCAAAGCTATGGAATAATTCTACATAAATGATCATCATACTCATCAAAGACACAACTGAATGTGATATATGCGACCAAAAATGACCAAGATAAAAGAAAAATGTTATATGGGTGAGAATAATTTAATCATATCTACTAAGTTATAAATGATATCCTCCCTAATTTAAACATTGATATTTGAAAATTATTACTTATCAACTAATACTTGCGCCACAAGTCTTTCATTTATAAGTGACTCATTTAATAAGAAGAATTTTTAGTATGAAAGTAACTCTAGTAGATACATGCATTTCAATGAGTTTTCATAATTCCAATGTCATGAGTATTTGTGATCATTGCTCAAATTGTTATCATTGAACAAAATATATCTGCTCATGATTAAGGTATATTCCTGTTAGTGACATCATTTCCATTATGTGCACATAGAATCAGATGTAGCAGTACAGAGAAAATCCATTATATGCATCAAAAGTTTGGGAAAAGTTAATTGACTTGTATATATTAACAAAATTGAAAAAAAAATTAATGCTGTTTAATGCCATATATTGCAGAGAAAAAAAGAGTATCTAAGACCATTTGTGTTCATTCAAATATTATGTTGGTAGATCTTGTTTGAGTCTGCTTTATACATGACACATGCTTAGTGCCCAGGTGGGCTCTTGTGATTAAATATGCACATTTTCGGATTCATGTCAGAACATTGAATGCAAGCAAACTCCCATGAGTACAATGTATTAGGGAAATTAGATACATGTAAAATAAATATAGTAAACTTTATTGATAAAAGTTATGAAAATTCATAGATTCAGTTTTAATATGAATGACTACATCTGATGTATTCCTGAATAAGTTCAAGAAATATATATGCAGTTAACGATATTTTTCTAACAAATACATTAATTATCATTTTTGCATTTTCACAACTTTGCTTCTTGAATTGACAATAATTTATCGTCAATGTTGTGGTATTCTTCCTCTTTTTAACAGGGATATAGGAAGTGGATCATCCATTTTCTTTGCCTTTCCCTCGAGGTCTTCAGACAGTGTCTCTATACATCATTAACCATGTTGATAGCTCTCATGATGTCATGCCATTACTGCCAGATTACCTATAATACTGCCAGACTATCTATAATAATACCAAAATATCAGAATTAAAATTTCAAATACACAAGATTTGAAGCAGTAAAAGAAAAGAATTGCAGGTGTATAATACACAAAAGGATATTGATTCTTACCAGGCTGAAATGAATTAATAGTTGAACTTTCCTTCAGCTGTTTTACTGCATACCAGTCAATAATTCCAGTCAACATACGGAGTACAGTCATTGTTATCAACCTGTGTATATATGTTGAATAGATTATGAAGAAAGAAAATCATGCTCATTTTTCTTACTAAATGAGAAGTGGGAGAGCTCATAAATATGAGTGGAAGTGTACATACATGTACATGTAATTTCTGATGTATACAAAGCACACTGCTTGGTCAAGTTGGAGCAAAGATAAATGAGAGTTCTTTGATATGAATTGAAATTTATTTGGAAGTAAATGAACTATCTGTATGGAGCTTAGATGAATGATTATTGCAAATCCTAATCTAGATTTGTAAGAATATATCCCCCAATATTATAAGTATATGCCCCCCCCCCCCCCAATATTATAAGTATATGCCCCCCCCCCCGAAATTGCCTATGAGCCTAAACCATGAGTTCGAAGTGTAAATTCTCTGATATATGATAATCTACTATCGATTTAGTGCCACATGATCACCATTGTAAAATACATACATTGCTCGAATCTATGTGGATAAGGGTTTCAACTAGGCCTATTTTAATGTCGCGCAGTATCTATTTGTAAAGGGCAGTACAAACCTCTTGGTTTTCTTAAAACTTGGATCACTGTTTGTTATCTTCGCCTTTCATATGGTGAAATGGCTAGAACAGGGATACTTCTGTGTTGGATCAGCTTTTACGGAATGTAGTAATCGCTCTAATTTTCTGCACTGTTCTGCTACTCGTGGTTTTCTAAACAAATGACGCCATCGTTTCCTCTGCGTGGACATTTTTTTTCCAGGGTTGGGAAAGGGTGAACTTTACCATCATCCAAAGTAGATATACACCCCTTTCTTTCCATTATCTGAATTGCGACCTTTCGTGCCACAAAATGCATATTTTGTTAAAGACAATTTTGTTACCAGAGTAAACAATATCAACCGGAAGTACCCCTGCTGAACATTTTGTTCATGTCACGTGATCGGCGTGGCTAAATGCGAAAAATCCCGGGTGTTCCGGATGAACTCGAAACGTGCCTATTTACCGTGAGGAAATGTCGTGAAAAGTCATACCTTTTGATCTTGATTTCAGAAAAGGTTTGCAATTTCAAATGTACATGAAGTTTTTCTTCGTTTTTTATTTTTTTTTTAAATCCAAATTTGATTTACACCACTTCTGTCACAAGTAGTCGCACAGTATGTTTGAAGTTTCTCCTTCACAGCTATCAATATTAGCACCCATCACAACTTTCACAACCTGCAACCTTGACAAAACTTTATTTTTCAGAGCCATCAACTGGAGAAGTTCTCATTTCAAACACATACACAAGATTAAAAACGATTTTGCCTGCAATTAAAATAAGATTCTGACCTACTTGTTCCTTATGAATATGGAAGAAATTACTTCCCAATACGCCAGGAACACGCATGTTTCTATCTTTACCAAATTTATCAACAGGATCCTTTACAACTAATATTCCAACATTTGGAATGGAATAATGAGCAGTGTCTATCTCTACCTCAATGTAACCAATGTATGGAATTGGTAGATGATTGGCACCAGACACTCTCATCCATTTGGTTACATCTATTAATTTTGGCTCCGATTTCAACAGATTTCGGAAGAAAGATTCGGTGATGGTAGGAACTTGTGAACCAGTGTCAATTAGACATAATATTGGCTTTCCTTCTATGTTGACTGCTACCACTTGATATTTTCGAATAGATGCTGGTCAGTTGAGTCACTAAGCCCATCGTCACTCACTACAACGGACGCTTCACATTTAAACGATTTGTATTTGAAATCGTTTTTCCTCAGAACTGCATTATGCCTATGAAAGAAGGGAATCATTATAAAGCTGCCTATGAGAGGAGTTCTAACATCGTGTGGAAATTGGAGAGGAATCACACTTTTAACAACAGAATCCAAAGTGTTGGGTAGCATCATCATCAAGAGGATAGCTCAGGAAGTAGACAGAATGCTGAGTGAAGAACAGGCTGGATTCAGGGCTAGAAGAAGTACAACGGAACAGATTTTCATTCTCCGTAACATTTTCGAACAAGCAATAGAATGGAACAGCAACCTTTGTAGACTTTGAAAAAGTCTTCGACAGTGTGCATAGGGATACGCTATGGAAGATCATGAAAAGTTACGGAATCCACCAAACCTCATAAGAATTATCAAAGTTATGTGTAGTCAGAGTGAATGTGCTGTGCAAACTGGGAATGGACTAACAGGGTGGTTTCAAGTAAAGTCGGGAGTGAAACAAGGGTGTAACATGTCGGGATTCCTTTTTTTTCGTGGTAATAGACAGGATTATGAGAAAAGCTACAGCAGAAAACAACACAGGCATACGGTGGAAATTTACCAGCAAGTTAGAAGACCTTAACTTTGCTGATGACATTGTCCTTATATCAAGCAGCAGACAACAGATACAAACAAAGACTGACAGTATTAATGAAATAGCAAGAAGTACTAGACTTAAGATCAACACCCGTAAAACGCAAATGATTAGGATAGATCCAATATTAAGCGTACCAGTAACTATGAATGGGGAAGATCTGGAAGAAGTTGATAGATTCATATATCTCGGTGCAACAGTCAGCAAACGTGGTAGGGCTACAGAGGACATGAAAAGGAGAATAGGGCTTGCCAGGAGTGCGTTTAACAAACTTAGCAAAATCTGGAGAGACAACCACCTTGGAAGAAAGACCAAATTGAAAATATTTAGATTAAATGTTGCATCAGTTTTGTTACACGGGTCAGAGACATGGAAGGTTACAAAGGGAGATGAAAAAAGATTAGACATATTCCTCCATTCATGCCTGAAAAGGATATTTGAGATATATTGGCAGGAGAAGATCGATAACATCATTTTGAATAAAAGAGCAGAGATGGATAAGATCAGTGTCTTAGTGAGAGTGAGAAGATGGACCTGGATTGGACATGTTTTGAGAAAAGATGCACAAAACAACTGCAGAGTAGCATTGACATGGACACCTGAAGGTAGAAGGAAAAGAGGTCGGCCAAAGGAAACGTGGAAAAGAATGGTGGAAAGAGAAAAAGAGCAGATAAGGTTTACAAACTGGACTGAAACAGCAAGAGCTGCACAAGACAGACAAAACTGCGTGTTACAGGAGGAGAGAAGGGACTAAGTAAAGTGAGTCATGCCTCTTTCCACCGCAACGAATGAAATTGCTTTATTTGGGAAGCTGTTTTCCTTTTACAGTTTTCTGCATCAAAGTCGGACTTACATTTCAATTCGACATTTAGATATATCGAAGACGTTTTGTCTATCAACAATAATAACTTTCATTCATATATCGATTCGGGGGCCTCCGTGGCCGAGTGGTTAGAGCATCACGCTCAAAATCACACGGCCTTTCACCTCTGGTCGGTGCGGGTTCAAATCGCGCTCGCGCCGGTAAGTGAGAAAGTTTCCCAGTTTACTTGCGGAATGTCGGTGGTCTCTTCCCAGGTATATTGTATCTAGGTTCTCTCTTCCACCAATAAAAACTGGGTGCCACCAGATAACTGAAAAAATTGTTGAGTGTGGTGGAAAACAGCAATCAATCAATCAATCATATGTCCATTCGATATATCCCTGTGAGCTCGAAATAAAAGACACCACAGCGTCGTCCACTTCTGCTTCATACTAAGATATTTCATTGAAAGTAGACATTAACGGCAAACTGACAACTCAACTGTATGGCAAACGGGATGAGTTCAGCTTCTCATATTCATGTAACAATATTCCGTTATAACCTGCATATGGTGCGTGTATATCTCAACTGATTCGATGCGCAAGAGCTTGTTCTGCCTATGGTCAGTTTTTAAATCGAGGCAAGCTACTGACAAACAAGTTGATGGTACAGGGCTTTCAACAGTCTCGATTAAAGTCAGCATTTCGCAAATTCTATGGTCGTTATAACGGTCTAGTTTGCCAATACAACCTATCATTGGGTCAAATGCTGTCTGACGTGTTTCATACCGATTGTTAGATCGTTCTTGGCACACTGACTTTGACTACGGATAACTCCGTTCACCTAATCAGGATATAGGGCTCGTGGCGGGTGTGACCGGTCGATAGGGGATTCTTACTCCTTCTAGGCACCTGATCCCACCTCTGGTGTGTCCAGGGGTTCGTGTTTACCCAACTGTCTATTGTGTGTTGCTTATGGGATTTATGAGATTGATCACTGTTCGTTATCTTCGCTTTTCATGTGAACTATATTTCAGTCTACAGTGCTATACTTGCACTTGAGCGACCGCTCATAAAATGTGGCAATCGACGGCATTTTCGTGGAGGACGAAAGGGAAATATGTAATGAGGAGAGTGTTGCATTCATCAGCAATAGTGGAGTAGAACATGCGCAACGTTTCTCAAGAATACTTTGTGATGTTAAGGTACAATTCACTTGCATCCTTTCTTGTTTCTATTAAAAAATGAAAGTACTGAAAGTACTGAGTAGCGGTAGGCTTGGTTTGTGAGGATGCTGTATAATTCAGTTTTAATCCTATCATGTGTGCAAAAACGTTTGTTCAATCCATGGCTCCTGCGTAACATAAAGCAAAAATTCTCTAAAGAAGCCAGCCAAGTTGAAAGTTAAGTGAATACTTCCAGACATGTAGCTCACCTGAACTGAAGCCTCAAATGAGCTTTTCTGATCAAAACTATCCGGTGTGGATCTGTCTGTCCGTCTGTCTGTAAACTTTTCACATTTTCATCTTCTCCAGATCCACCGGGCCAATTTCAACCTAACTTGGCACAAAACATTCTTGGGTGAAGGGGATTTAAGTTTGTTCAAATGAAGGGTCATGCCCCTTCAAAGGGGAGATGGTCATCATGAAAATAGGGTAAGGTCAATTAAAAATCTTCTCAAGAACCACTGGGCCAGAAAAGCTGAAATTGACATGAAAACTTCCTGATATAGTGGAGGTTCAAGTTTGTTTAAATCATGACATCCGGTGTATGTTGGGGCCACGACATGGGATCAAATTTATACATGTGAATATATAGAGAAAACTTTTTATTTTTTATTTTTCTTAAAGACCCAAAAAAACACCGTACGGTTGCTCCACGGATGACTGAATGTGGGCGGAGCTTATCCATGGTCAATGTTATTTACCTGGAATTCACCTGGCCATGAGATCAGTTGTTGTGTATATTTTTATGATATACACAGGAAATTTCTCAGGTTATTATAAATTATGCTTAGTGTCTTGATTTGTGCAAAAAAAAAATAATTAAAATTTCTACCTACATGCATACCGCATTTCTATTTCCCGTAAACCTTCAAACTTGGTCATATTTATGTATTGCAAATGACAGGTTTAGCCCATTTCTAAACCTTTGCTTTTAAAAACTTCTAATTAAATTGTTATATATCGTATATAAATAATTTCCTAAATATAATATTACCCGGCGTGTCCTGGGAGTTCGCGGTGTCGTGGGTGTAGTAGGTAAAATATCCATGTTTCGAGAGAATGAATAAATCCAAGTAGATCTGTGTACATGTACAACCAAATGAAGAATGGTCAAGATACCCCTCAATATGGGCTGTCTGTAGGGTTTCTGTAGCTGTAGTGTTTGCGTAATGGTGGTATCCCAAACAGAAGCTGACACGAAGTCTTCCCCCTCCTCTCTCTCTCTCTCTCTCTCTCTCTCTCTCTCTCTCTCTCTCTCTCTCTCGGGTTTCTGTGGACGTAGTGTTTGTGTAACGATGGCATCCCAAACAGAAGCTGACACGAAGTATACACCCCCTCCTCTCTCTCTCTTTAGGGTTTCTGTGGACGTAGTGTTTGTGTAACGATGGTATCCCAAACAAAAGCTGACACATAGCTAGTCTACCCCCCTTTCTCTCTCTCTCTCGCTTACTCTCAATCATTGACTAAATGAGTAATTATTGTCATACGTATGCAACACTATTGCCATGCCATATTATTTCATCTATATTATTGCTACAGTTTTACACATCTCTCTCTCTCTCTCTCTCTCTCTCTCTCTCTCTCTCTATAAACATAAAACCGTGATAAATTATAAATAGCTCAACAACTCTCTCTCTCTCTCTCTCTCTCTCTCTCTCTCTCTCTCTCTCTTTATCTTTATAAATATAAAGCCGTGATAAATTATAAATAGAAATACCTCAGTAACTCTCTCTCTCTCTCTCTCTCTCTCTCTAACTCTCTCTCTCTCTCTCTCTCTCTCTCTCTCTCTCTCTCTCTCTCTCTCTCTAATATAAAGCGGTGATAAATTATAAATAGAAATATCTCAATAACTTATTTATGCTTTTTTACTGTTGTTTGATTTCTGATTGTGTAATTTATAATCCATGTGGTATCTCAAACAGAAGCAATTTTTAAACTACTGTAACAGTTTTACGCATGGGCAATATAACCATTATACATGTTGATGTGCTGTGCCAATAAAAAATTGTTCATGTTTTTATAAATATAAAGCCACAATAAATCATTAATAGAAAATATTCCAATAACTTATGTTTGTTTGGTTTTTTGTTTTTTTTAATTATTATTATTCTTTGATTTCTGATTGTTTAATCTATAATACATGTATAAAGATGGAGAGAGAAAATACGATGATAAATTGCATTGTATAGGGGACGTTAGAAATTAAAATATTCTAGGTGCGAGTCAATGCTATCAAAACTCAGGTATACTAGGGCTTTCCTCGAGATCTGAAGACTGCTGGTCATCATTAGCCATGATTGTTATCAAAACATCTTTCTCGGGTAGCTGTAGACCACGGTCTCTGCAAACGTCAATCAATCTAAGCTCTATTGTTAAAAGTTTGATTGACCAGCGGCTTATCATTGATCGCGACGCGGGTAAAATTTGGGGGAGTTAACTTAAAGTTGGGTCTTTAAGAACCACCAGGCGATAAGAGTGGAGGTTTAAGTGAAAACTTCCTGTTATAGATATATTCAAATTTATTCAAATCATGGTCCCCGAGGTTGGGGTGGACCACAGCGAATCAAAGTTTTACATGCAGATAGATTTAAAAATCTTCTTCTCCAGAACCGCTGGGCCAATTTCAATCAAACTTATACAAATGAAAGGTGAAGATAACGAACAGTGATCAATCTCATAACTCTATAAACAATACAAAATAGAGAGCTGGGCAAACACGGACCCCTGAACACACCATAGGTGGGATCAGATGCCTAGGAAGAGTTAGCTCCTCTGTTGACCAGTCACACCCGCCGTGAGCTCATATATCTTGATTCTTAGGTAAACGGGTTATCCGTTTTTAAGGTCATCTCCGAGGACCCGTGACATTCACACCTGATGCCGAGCGTTTGGCGATGGAACTATCACTACCTGTTTTAACGACTTAGGTCTGTCGCGGCCGGGATTCGAACCCCTGCTTTCCGCAAGCGGGGCGAACGCTCTAACCTCTCAGCCACCACGGCGGTCATGATAATGAATTTGATGTCAAATTTCATAATTAAGATTGAAAATAAATAAGATTTTAGCCGTTACCTTTCTTTTTTTTTTCTGAACCAAGCTGCTTGTGTAATGATAGTTTTCCTTAAGCTTGTTCATTGCTAGGAACTGCTACTCAGGTAAGCGATGTGGTCCATGGGCTTATTGTTTAGCTCGCCTGAGCAGAAGTCTGAAGTAAGCTTTTCTGACCACAGTTGTCTTTCGTCCATCTACCCATAAACTTTTAATATTTTCGAGATTTTCTCCACAACTGCTAGGTAAATTTCAATCAAATTCCCCATAAAGCATCTTTGCATGAAGAGTATTGAACTTCGTTCAAATATTGAAATAAAGGAGCATACCCTTGAAAGGGGTCAATATCCATGAAATACATAAGTAGGGTGGGCCATTTGAAAATGTCAAGAACCACTGGATCAGAACAGTGGAAAGTTATATGGGTTAATTTGATAAACCTGGTGTATTCTGGAAGTGCAATCATTTCCCGCCATTAACTTGGGTAGTTTTTGTGATGATGAAATAATCTCAGGTAAAAAAAAAAAAAAAAAAAAAAAAAAAAAGAAGCATCTCCTCACTTTACGTGTAGCTTGTGGGGAAAAAATGATGTCTCTCCTGTACGTTCAGTCCCTTTCGAAGATAATGGAAGAAAACTACGTTTTAAATGGATACCCCCAGCCTGAAAACTATAGAATTATTACCCGGCTTTCCTTCATTCACGAAATTTAAACCCCACAACAAAGTGCTATTTATACAACGTGAACTTGTTAAAATCCCCTGACGCGTGGGGCTATTTATAGACGCCTACCATAGGTACTCTTCTAGATATATTTACTTTTCAAATGTTTCCTTTTATATATGTTGTTTTCAAGGGGAAATTATGATAACTCCGATACATGAACTTCGGGTCATACAGCGTCAAGCAGATAAAATAGACCTCTCTCCATCACCCGTGGGTCCGTTCATTCCTACTCACTCGTTCTCATGAATAAACATATAAAACAAATCGCCCAATCAAAGTAATCGTTATAGTAACGGAATTCTTCTGTTTTTAAAGGTAGCATTAACTTTGCTATCACAATTGTTTACCGAAATTGGGCTGAAAGAGTCTTGTTGATTGGACAAATTCGGTCAGGGTATCCTATGAGCGGCAAATCAAATTATTCACAAGCTCTTGCGTATTAGGTGTTAATGGAATATTGCTACATAGATATGGGAAGTTGGCGATAGAGAAGCTGAAATCATCCCGTTTGTCGTTAGTTTGCCGTTAATGTCTACTTGCAATAAAATATTCAAGTATGAAGCAGAAGAGGTCGACTCTGTGGTGTCCTTTATTTCGAACTCACAGTGATATATCGAGCTAGACACATGAATGAAAGTCATTATTGTTAATAACAGTGATCAATCTCATAATTAAATAATTAAAACGTCCTCAATATATCGAATTGAAGGCCATCGCAAGAGATTTTTACTTCTAACGTAGAAGATTCTGAATAAATTCTGCTTCATATGAATATAAAAACAGTTCAGCTAACAAAAGAGCACAATTCGTGCTCATGGGAATTCCAATAGACTGTTGAAAGACCTGATCGTCTAAGATCACGAAGATATTGTCAATGAGGAACTCTAGCATATTCTTTTTTATTTCAACTTCAGAGTACTTATGTGTGGAATCAGAGTGGTGTTTAACAAAGTCATTTTTACTGATCACTAGATATGAATATTTCGTTTTCCATTTTTGCTGAACAACTGTCTATGACGTCAAAAAGTCCAAGTCTTTAATTCATCGTGAGGAATGGTCGTTCAAAATGTTGGAAAGTCATAGGTTTTGATGTTGATCTGAGAACAGTTTTGTGATTTGAAGTTTATTAAAAGTTCTTTAGAATGTTTTAGAATCCACATTTGATTTACACCGCTTCAGGCATATGTAGTCGCACAGTAAGTTTGAAGTTTCTCCTTCACAGCTGTCAATATTTTCGCGAAAAGCAAAGATAGGGGCTGGTAGAGCATATATTGGATCCAGCAATGTATCTTTGTAAGGGTTTTTATGTAGATTAGGAATCCAGTTTAGGTATGGAACACGGTAACTCATATTCATTCGACCCATTGACTGAGATGCCAAATGTGCCTAAAACTGAAGTATGGTTTTGAAGAACATCTTTTGAAAGGGCAGTTGGAGTACAAGTACGATTACCAAAAGTGAAGCCAATGCCAAGTTCGTTTAAAATACAGTTGTAATAATGAGCCTTAGAAACAGAAACAATGTCGTTACAAGTTTGTCCACTGGAACCAAAATATATTCCTCATGTAACCTTAACTGGGATGTGACTGAATTCAATAAGGGAGGAAAACACCTCACTCTACCTGGTTTTCTGGCCCAGTGGTTCTTGATAAGATTTTTTTAATGACCCTACCCTAATTTTACCTTTTCTTGATCATCTCCCCTTGGAAGGTGGCCTGGCCCTTTATTTTAACAATTTAGAATTCCCTTTACCTAAGGATCCTTCGTGCCAATTTTGGTTGAAATTAGCCCAGTGGTTGAGAATTCAAAAATGTTAAAAGTTTACAGACGGACGGACATACGGACGCCAGAATACGGGTGATCAGAAAAGCTCAGTTGAGCTTTTAGCTCAGGTGAGCTAAAAATATAATTTTGTGCCACTTAAGATCAAATCCAGAGCGTTTTATTTTTTCGAAAATTGAGCAAATCGGAGGATTTCCTCTGAAAAGAGGGAAAATCACTCCCTGAACCTATCTTAATTCTTTTATCACTTCTGGTTTACTACACACAGAAGGATACATGGTGTGTACATTTGCTTTATTATTTTAATATTTCTCTTATACTTTTAATCCATTCTGACAATGTATCCAGTTATAAGTGGTATAGTAGCCAGCATTCCTGGAGAAATTTTCAACATCAATATCCAGAATTCCACTCTCCCTGTCATGTCACTTCTTTACATGGGCCTCATGTAGAAACAAGAAATGACAGAGACTGTACAGTTTAAGCTTTAATTGACTGGTGACAATAAATAATATGGACTGACGAATCAACGGAGAGAACCACATACGGGCCTCTAAAATCGCCGGGTCTCTCAAACGCTTAGAGAATAAACAGTTTTACCTGTCAGAACGAAACATGTCTCTGCAGTTATATAGTCATACCCCCTGTTCACACAAGACTGCAGTTAAAAATATATATATATATATAAAACACGGCCCTTCTCCATCATTAAAAATAAGCGTAAAAATCTATCAACATGCAGAGAGAGAGAGAGAGAGCTACTATGTAATCAGTTCTAGGACAGGTTTTTTTTATCTTTACACAACGATATTCTGGAATTACAACAATACGTCATTTCCTGTTGTTAAATTTTACATCCCATACCAAAACAAGCCTAGTGAATAGAAAATTCAAATTACATCTTTTCATCTGTCTTTTTAAAGAATGTTAAAATTTTCATTGAATTCAATTGAAAAACAAAAGACATTTCATTCTGAGTATAATACACACACAATATTATCACAACTGGTAACACAAAGCCAATTTTTTTTTTTTTCAGAATTTGGAATCGTCAAGTTGAAGATCTTTCTGTGATCCAATGGGAGACTGACTGTACAATGCACTACAAGAATCAGTGTATGTTAAACCCAGCATTACATAGTCATAACGATATTCAGAAAAAAAAAAAATAATATCGCACATCCTCTCTCTCAAAAAACTCCCACACTTTTTCTCGAGTACAGGCAATAGTGAAATCACACACACCACATATATTACAAAGTCCAACTCTCTTCTCATGTTAAACAAGTGTACTCAAAACATTTACTGACATAAGGGGCCTTGTTTGTTGTTTTTTACCGACACAAGGGGCCTTGTTTTTTTTAAATCATTAAATCCATTGACAATGAACAGAATACACACACATCGAATGAAAAACACCTATCGTAGAAATTCTACATTTGGTAAAAAAAAAAAAAAAAAATAGAAAAAAAAAAAAAAAAAAAAAAATACCTTAGTCACATGATGTGATGTCATGTGACTGATGTTCTAAGAATAGCACATGTTGGACATGTGACTTGTGTCAACCAATGATACAAATGCAAAACAGTATACACAAGTCTCCAAGTTAAATCTACAGCTTCTAATCCAATTCACGGTTTGTGTATGTCTGTATGAGACTATCGATAACAAATATTTATAAACTGGTATCCATGGAGATAAGCTTGACAATCACCTTTGACCTATTACCTACTTACAAATTTACACACACTTGACAATGTACACATGTAAAAATTGTAGATGCCTAGATGGTTCCTAACATATTTCCCACACAACAATATTCTACATGTTAATTATTGCACTTTTTCTGATCTGTGTCTCTCAGAATGGAAAATGGCCAACACAAGGGGAATACAAGAAGCAAAGTAACCGCTGGAGACTAGAAGAGATGGATCCTTTAGCTGTGAAACACTGGGAGAACAGTCAGGCCGTATAATTCCTCATATATCAACATACACCTTTACCCACATGAACACAATGCCCTGTCAGGACAGACCATTTTATAGACAGGAACAGTACCACATCTGGTCTGTGTTTGCCTGGCACCATCAAATAAAACAATCTTTTTCACCTTGGCAGACCTATAACTTTATAAATTTAATACCCCCACCCCACTATACCTCTTTATAGATTGAATACCCCCTACCCACCCCACTATACCTCATTACATATTGAATACCCCCCCCTCCCCCCAACACTAAACCTCATTAAAGAGAAGGGGGAACTGACAAATTATTAATGAAAGTTTCTTTCAAATTGTTCTGTTGACATTACAATTTCTGAAGTACAGATAAAAAAAATCAAAAGTTCCAAGACACATGGGTGACCTTTAATTACCTTCAATGATAAAAGATTTCCACATCCTGTAGCTCAGAACAGAATACATAAAATGCTTGTCTGTGACCGTCTCGACATTCTCCGGCAGAAGCCAAAGCTGACATTAAATTAAATGACCTTCAATAATAAATCATGTTACACTGAACCCAGGGGAAGAAAAAAACTTAACATTAGGCTGAAAATAGACCGTGACTGAATGTGAAATGGAATGTGTCCGTCTCAAGGTACCACCGTCTCCAGGGTTTCGTTTCTCACATCTGGAGCCATCAGATCACCCATGTGAATAATTAACGTGTCCTCTTAATTAGTACATCAATTCGTAACGTCATGTCATTCGTATTTCAGAGATGCACCTTTATAACGTTTAAATTTAAAATGTAAAAGTTTAACACCCTAGGTCACAAGGGAGAGGAATATTATGCAAACTTGACATACTGAACCCCCCCCCCCCCCCCCCAAAAAAACCCAGAATGATGACTACATGCTGACGTATGAAGGTATATCCTTCATCTCATCCGTTAATACAATTCCTCAGGTCCGACAATGCTCAGTATCCCCCAACTTCAGTCAAAATCTAGAACATGAACACAATGGCGAAGGTCACCCCCCACCCCCGTTTTGACCTATTGTTTTACAGTTATTCATATCTCCCAATCTGTCAGCGTTATAACACATCTTATTTCTTCATCGTCCACCGACTGACCGGAAGTAGAGCACGGTTAGATATTCACAGGTGTTGAAATGAACTCCATCGCGTCGAACACACTTAAAGACCGCGACTCAAGCAGTGAAAAACTAATGGTCTTTTTCGCGTTACATGCTATGAAATAATATTAACATCCATTACATTATGCCAAAAAAAAAAAAATATATATATATATATATATACCACTTTGGATGTTATCTTCAGATCAAACATTTGAAACAAAAACCTTGCCAAAAGTTGACACTTTTTTAAAAACAAATAATCTAAAACTTTCATTATGCACACAATACAAAAGAACAGAACAGAAATGTGTGAGGGGAAAGTGAGTGATGTCCCAGGCCGTTAATCACTCAAATAACAAAACTCAATTATGCCCTGGGGGGGGGGTAGAACGATAATCACAAAGCCCAAGATCCTTTACATGTTTTATAACTGAGTTACTTCCCTTGGCAATTTTACAAAAAATACACCACAATATTTAAAATCACATACACAACACACAATGTTTGTACTGGTTTTGTCTTTTGTCACCACTAGGGGGCGCACAAGGGGAGATGAAATGGGAAGGAGGGGGATAATTGGAGAAACAGTTGTTGTGGAAATTAAATGGGGATCAATGGTATTTCTGATGACGAGTCCTGCTTTTTCCTCTTTGAAAGAAAAAAATATTCAACTTCACAGCTGTTTTCCTTTCATGTAAAGAAAAGTTATGTTTCTTTTTTCATAAAGATGAGGTTTCAACACAGTGCAGCTTTGCATAATAAAAATTTTTCCTAGTATTTCTCATCCTCGGGACCAATCCCAGCATCCCCGATTCACACACCGTTGTCCATATCTTCTGGACACTGCAGCCGATCCATAGGAAATAATTTGTTGTATGGGGAGAAGGGGGCAGGGAGTCGAAGGTTGAACATCTGCTGTCCGAGGAAACCAAAGATTGAAACTAACGGAGAGGTTAATAGTGGGAAATTCCTGCGTAAGCCCAGCACTGCCTATCACGCGAGATGATGAAGATATACTCAGATATATATATATAGATGTATATATAATATATATAAAAAAATTCTCTTGTCTCCATAGATACTGCTCACGGACTGTGCATCACACAAATAGAACAGCTTTAAGTACAGCTCTTCGCTTTTTTTGTAAATTTTTTTTTTTGAAAGTTTTTTGTTACTCATGTACAAGGACACTTTTCAAGGTTATTTTTGTGTATGGTCAGCAAAAATTGACCAGGGTCAAAGTGAAAAATGACCTTGACCTTGTGAGATCGAAGTGTCATGTTAACCTTTCGACCTCCAGGTTTTTTTTTTTAAAATGACGTGCATCCATTGACTTTTCACACTAAGTTATACTCCTTTAAATTAAGCTGCAGAATGGTGTCCTTCACCGCGGCAAACACAAAACGGATGTTTTCTGTGTCTGAAAAATAAAGTGATATAGATGAATTATTACATATCAAAAAAAAAAGATGCTGCTTAAGAGTACTTACTGAGAGAAGTATAGCATTTTCGTTAAAATGCATCCATTGTAAAATAATAAATCTAATTTGTAGAGCCTTTTCTTTTACAGGAGGTTTCGCTTAATCCAATAGCGCATTTGTCAGGACAAAATTCTTAGATAGCTGAATATTTGATTAACTGATTTACCAATTAAGTAGCCTTGATATACCTCTTGCACCTGGAATAATTTGTAACCTAATTAGCGCTTCTCACACCAATGCTTCATATCAATACTATACTATCAGAAAAATACATAAAGGAATACACAGAAAATGATTGGTGCTGTGCTGTACGAATACAAGGCATTGGATAAAGCCAGAACCTCGGTACCATTTCTTATGACCTTAAATCAACTGTATGTATAAATCCTCCTCACTAAGGCAATGCTATATCAAATAATTGTGATTTTTATCGTTTCCATGAATCGGACATGGAGAGACAGTCACATATTATAAGTTCCCTAAGATCTTGTCCAATATTGACAGCGAGACGTACCATCCCCATCCTGATGTAATTTGTGTTACGGTAGAGCTACAATATTCACAGTGAGACGTACAATGCCCGACCTGAAGTACTTACAGTAGAGCTACAAGTTCAGGTAGACAGAAAACCTGTTAGTTTTGGGCTGTTTTTTTCGTTCACATAGATCCGGGATATTGCCCTCGTATTACCATACTGCTCCATATAAATTTTCATATTACCCCCACTTCATTTTCTCCAGCATTAGATTATCATATAAAGTTTCACATTACCCCCACTTCATTTCCTCCAGCATTAGATTATCATATAAAGTTTCATATTACCCCCACCTCATTTCCTCCAGCATTAGATTATCATATAAATTTTCATATTACCCCCACTTCATTTCCTCCAGCATTAGATTATCATATAAAGTTTCATATTACCCCCACCTCATTTCCTCCAGCATTAGATTATCATATAAAGTTTCATATTACCCCCACCTCATTTCCTCCAGCATTAGATTATCATATAAAGTTTCATATTACCCCCACTTCATTTCCTCCAGCATTAGATTATGTTGAATTAGTGTGTCATAAAGATGCAACAATTTCATTCGAAGATTTTGATATTTTTGATTTCCTTGTTCACGGTACATTATATTGGAGTGTCGGTTGTCAATTTCACTTACGTGCTGTAGATATCACAATTCTTTCCTGTGTTACCTTGATTTGTTTTCAATGATAACAAGTAATAAACATACAGAATAGTTTAATTGTAGTCGAACAGGCACGCGAACGATTATATAGAATTATATTTTACTGAAGACTTTAGGTTATATAACTTAAGTAAACGAGAGAAAAAAAAGAAAGAAAAAAAAGACACAAGCCTTGTTTACATAATGAAGAATAGCGATCTCTGTAACGCACGCCGATACTCAGATTTCAGTTGAGCATTACAAATACCTTATATACATTATATCTAAACGCAAAATGGGGTGTGTGTGTGTGTGTGTGTGGGGGGGGGTGTGTGTGTGTGTGTGTGTGTGTGTGAAATTGTGACCATAACCCTATAAACTTTTACACTGATTTTATGTTCAGCTCTCTTTAAGTTGGGTCTGAATAAATTGTTAAAGTAACTGGCAAAAACTCCTCACGGTTTGATATCAAGATAGACAACTCCTGTGACATAAAAATTCAGCAAGAGTTATCCTTCTTTAATCTATCCCAGTCATGAAGTATTTTGGTTTCAATATAAGACTGTCACAGAATAAATTCTTCTAACATGAATAAACAAGTCCCTTTGATTTGATGAGGAACTGATCGTAGGAAAGAAGATTTCAGAAAGTAGTGATTGTATGACATGAAACAGAAAGTAGTGATTCTATGACATGAAAAAGCTACTTACCTGTTGCACATGTGAAATGAGAATAGATAATTTTGTCTGGGTCAGGATTTAGATCTACGAACATTCTCAGTATGAACTCCCGTGCCGCTTGGGCATCCTTCTTTGCACCTACAAAATACAACAGACACAGAACTTGACATTCTCTGCAGAAACAAACATCATTATTTGGTGAGAATTTGACTTGATATCCTCTACAGAAACAAACATCATTATTTGGTGAGAATTTGACTTGATATCCTCTACAGAAACAAACATCATTATTTGGTGAGAATTTGACTTGATATCCTCTACAGAAACGACATTATTCAGCGAGAATTTAACTTGATATCCTTTGCAGAAACATCATTATTCGGTGAGAATTTGACTTTATAAATCGGATCAGGAGTATATCATAACACATAAAGCAATCTGTGACATTAAATCTCAGGGCTTTCATCTAACCCAGCATGTGGGTAAATATGTTCTGAAAGGGCTGACACAATTCTGATATGTTTTGATTCAGTTTCAATAACAAACCTTGGTTTTTAAACCAATTTTGATATCAATAAAAAAAGGAAAAGAAAAAAAAAAAAAAAAAACACCGAAAAAAAC
The DNA here is from genome assembly GCF_947568905.1 of Ostrea edulis. Lineage (NCBI taxonomy): Eukaryota > Metazoa > Mollusca > Bivalvia > Ostreida > Ostreidae > Ostrea > Ostrea edulis. The sequence continues at coordinate 64,039,192 of NC_079171.1, forward strand.
AGGCCTAGTCCTTACTACTCATCTAGGTATTCCATCAAGGTACCACTAGCCCCAAGGGTTACAAAAAGCTATACTAATACTGCATATCTAAGCTAAATTACAATATTCAGCAGCAGTATAAAACAAGATGTGCTCTTAAAACATAAATGACCCTGAAAGTACCCATACTGATGAGAGATTTTACATAACATAATCGTTAGGTTATATTAACACTATAAGACAATTTTGGACACACCCTAAAGTCAGAATCTTGGGTTTGTGAAATTCCCAATTTTGGAACACATAACCCCTTTCTGCTTTCCTAAATATGCATCTAGTTTGTACACAGTATTGGCAAAATTAAATAAAGTCTTTCAAATGATAAAGACAATAATCATGATTATTTTGGCCCCATCCTGGTACCTAAAACTCCTACCCCTGGGATCATGAAATTTATAATTTTGGATAAGGCCTTCCTGCTTTACTTCATTTGATGCATTTAGTTTTTTTTAAGGTTATGAGACTGTATAGAGATGATTTTTTAAAATAAAATTACTCAATTTTTGGCAGGTTTTGCTCCATCCCTCAGGCCCCAGACGTGCAGGGCCCCTAAAATTTACAATTTATGTCCCCCTTGTCTTAATGATGTGTCATACCAAATTTGAAAAGAAATTGGAAAGCTAGTTATCAAGAAGAAGTCAAAAATGTTGAGTATTGATGCACAACAGACAATGATGAACGAAGACCAAAAGCAATAGGTCACCTGAGTGACTCAGATGACCCCATAAAAATGAAACCAAAATTACATATAATAGATGATAAAACTGAACAAAAGTATGAGCACTGAACCTCTTGATGGCCGGAGTTCAACTACACTAGATATCATTGAGAACTCGAGGAGGAGGGTATCATCTGAGGTGTTATAACTGACGACTTTCTACTACCTTATACACCCCCCCCCCCCCCCCTTTCATCCAATCAAAAAATCCAATACTGACCTACATTCTCCACTGATGTATTCGACAAAATCATACTGCCTCAACTTGTGCGAGTTACAAGCAACACCTTCCGAGTAGTTACACTTACCATTATTCTACATTTTACTTATTTAGTACGAGTTTCAAACAGAACTTCCCGAGTGGTTAAACTTATCATCAACTTGTGTGTGTGTGTGGTATGAGTTGTCAAACAATGCCTCCCGAGTGGTTAAACTTACCATCAAATTCGGGAAAATAATCCACCAAGTGTGACAACATGATTTTTTCCTCTAGTAAATCTTTTTTGTTAAGAAATAGGATAACTGAAGAATTCTGGAACCATGGATACGTGATGATCATCCGGAAGAGAGCCTTGGACTCCTCCATACGGTTCTATAAATAAACAAGGGGAAAACCAGTTATATAAATACACAAATAATCGAGGACATAAAGTACTCCTATCTTTACATACTCGAGTTCTACAGCTATTGAAACGCTTTTGCCTCACTCCTCAGCTGACAGTTACATTCATTGACTGTCCTCTAAATCATTGACTGTCCTCTCTAAATCATTGACTGTCCTCTAAATCATTGACCGTCCTCTCTAAATCATTGACTGTCCTCTAAATCATTGACTGTCCTCTCTAAATCATTGACTGTCCTCTAAATCAATGACTGTCCTCTCTAAATCATTGACTGTCCTCTCTAAATCATTGACTGTCCTCTAAATCATTGAAACACAGGAGCTATGTTCCACTCTTTACAATTTACTATTGTTTTAAAAAAAAACAATGACTTTTCCACTCAACATTAACACTAATTAATATCTTTATTAGTGATGAGAATCGGTGAGAATTTCCTAACCGATGATTGGTTTAATGTAACTAATTATCAACTATAATGGGACACACAGAAATTCTATAATAAAGTCATTTAACTACTGAAAAAGTGCAAATAAATATTTTCTACATTTCTATTTCCTGTTTATATTGCTGAGATAGTGTAAATCAATATTTTCTACATTTCTATTTGCTGTTTATTTGCCGAGATAGTGTAAACAAATATTTTCTACATTTCCATTTGCTGTTTATTTGCTGAGATAGTGTAAATATTTTCTACATTTCTATTCGTTGTTTATTTGCTGAGATAGTGTAAATAAATATTTTCTACATTTCTATTTGCTGTTTATTTTGCTGAGATAGTGTAAATAAATATTTTCTACATTTATATTCGTTGTTTATTTGCCGAGATAGTGTAAATAAATATTTTCTACATTTATATTCGTTGTTTATTTGCTGAAATAGTGTAAATAAATATTTTCTACATTTCTATTCGCTGTTTATTTACTGAGATAGTGTAAATAAATATTTTTTACATTTTTATTCGTTGTTTATTTGCTGAAATAGTGTAAATAAATATTTGCTACATTTCTATTCGCTGTTTATATTGCTGAGATAGTGTAAATAAATATTTTCTACATTTCTATTCGTTGTTTACTTGCCGAGATAGTGTAAATAAATATTTTCTACATTTCTATTCGTTGTTTATTTGCCGAGATAGTGTAAATAAATATTTTCTACATTTATATTCGTTGTTTATTTGCTGAGATAGTGTTGTTTATTTGCCGAGATAGTGTAAATAAATATTTTCTACATTTCTATTCGTTGTTTATTTGCCGAGATAGTGTAAATGAATTTCTGTATTTGTTACTCTTTTGTTATCTTATTATCCTTGCATTACATATATAAAAAAGTCAAAACGATTTTTAGAAGGGTTACATGCCAAAACAGATATCATTTGCTCCATTTATATCCCTGTCTTTCAAAGTTACTTGTCATAAACTGGTGACTATCCGGCATAAAATATAATTAACGGTCAGCAAAGAAAAATAAGGAAAGAAATTAATTTTATTAAAAACAAATCAGATCTATACGTATTGTCGACAATTGAAAACACAATACGCACACGCAGAGTAACACTGGCCTATGAATGCAGTTTTATCTACGTAATTCACACATGGCTTTGCTCGTACATGATTCTCTTTGATGGACGGTCCTTCATTTATACATGTACGTGTCTGAATCAAAAGTACGTCTAACCGATCATGCAAACATGCTTTATTCCCCGGGTATCATTACTTTCGCTTTTGTGTGCGCAACCATTACGACAAACAAAACTTTTATGTTAACAGATAGGTCACAGCAAAAATATTCTTAAAAACTACAGTTAAAAACTGATTAATTGGAATAAAATTTTCATAATCGAGCAATTGGAATTTGCTAACAATCGACTGATTTTTTTTATTATAATCGATGATTGGAATACCACTAATCTTTATAATTAGTACTGTGTTCCAAGTCCATAGGCTATACACAGAGTAATGTAATACACAGAGTACTGTAATACACAGAGTAATGTAATACATGGAGTACTGTAATACACGGAGTACTGTAACACACGGAGTACTGCAACACACGGAGTACTGCAACACACGGAGTACTGTAACACACAGAGTACTGTAACACACAGAGTACTGTAATACACACAGAGTACTGTAATACACAGAGTACTGTAACACACAGAGTAATGTAATACACAGAGTACTGTAACACACACAGTACTGTAACACACAGAGTCTATTGATTGAATATTGTTTAACGTCCCTCTCGAGAATATTTCACTCATATAATTAGTACTGTGTTCCAAGTCCATAGGCTATACACAGAGTAATGTAATACACAGAGTACTGTAATACACAGAGTAATGTAATACATGGAGTACTGTAATACACGGAGTACTGTAACACACGGAGTACTGCAACACACGGAGTACTGCAACACACGGAGTACTGTAACACACAGAGTACTGTAACACACAGAGTACTGTAATACACAGAGTACTGTAACACACAGAGTAATGTAATACACAGAGTAATGTAATACACAGAGTACTGTAACACACAGAGTACTGTAACACACAGAGTACTGTAATACACAGAGTACTGTAATACACGGAGTACTGTAACACACAGAGTACTGTAATACACACAGAGTACTGTAATACACACAGAGTACTGTTATACACAGAGTACTGTAATACACAGAGTAATGTAACACACAGAGTAATGTAACACACAGAGTAATGTAATACACAGAGTACTGTAACACACGGGAGTACTGTAACACACAGAGTACTGTAATACACACAGAGTACTGTAATACACAGAGTACTGTAACACACAGAGTACTGTAACACACACAGTACTGTAACACACAGAGTACTGTAATACACACAGAGTACTGTAATACACAGAGTACTGTAATACACACAGAGTACTGTAATACACAGAGTAATGTAACACACAGAGTAATGTAATACACAGAGTAATGTAATACACAGAGTACTGTAACACACGGGAGTACTGTAACACACAGAGTACTGTAATACACACAGAGTACTGTAATACACACAGAGTACTGTAACACACAGAGTACTGTAATACACAAAGAGTACTGTAATACACACAGAGTACTGTAATACACAGAGTACTGTAACACACAGAGTAATGTAATACACAGAGTAATGTAATACACAGAGTACTGTAACACACAGAGTACTGTAATACACACAGAGTACTGTAACACACAGAGTACTGTAATACACACAGAGTACTGTAATACACAGAGTACTGTAACACACAGAGTAATGTAATACACAGAGTAATGTAATACACAGAGTACTGTAACACACACAGTACTGTAACACACAGAGTCTATTGATTGAATATTGTTTAACGTCCCTCTCGAGAATATTTCACTCATATGGAGACATCACCACTGCCTGTAAGGGCTGCAAAATTTAGGCCTGTGTTCGGCCTTTCAGCAGGGAGGGATCTTTGTCGTGCCACACTTGCTGTGACACGGGACATCAGTTTTTGCGGTCTCATCCGAAGGACTGCCCCATTTAGTCGCCTTCTATAAGCAAGGGGTACTGAGGACCTATTCTAACCCAGATCCCCACCAGACCACAGAGCCCATTGTTTTTATTCCCTCATAATACACAGAACCTATTGTTTTTACTTCCTCATAATACACATAATCTATTGTTTTTATTTCCTCATAATACACATAATCTATTGTTTTTACTTCCTCATAATACACATAATCTATTGTTTTTATTTCCTCATAATACACATAATCTATTGTTTTTATTTCCTCATAATACACATAATCTATTGTTTTTATTACATAATACACAAAATCTATTGTTTTTATTTCCTCATAATACACATAATCTATTGTTTTTATTACATAATACACAAAATCTATTGTTTTTATTACATAATACACAAAACCTATTGTTTTCATTACATAATACACAGAATAATGAAATAAAGCATTACAGTATTGATGGGAACTCTTCAACACATTGCAATGCATCACACACTTTCCCCGTTCTGCTTCCTTACTGCATTACTGTATATTTATTTATTTCAGCGAGTGATTGATTGATTGTATATTGCTTAACGTCCCTCACAAGAATTTTTCACTGAATATGGATACATCACCAATACCGTGGTGATGGGCTTCAAATTATGACCATTGAGCAGTGAGGGTTCTTTAGCGTGTCACACCCAATGTGACACAGGACATCTGTTTTTAAGGTCATCTCCAAGGACACATGACATTCACACCTGATGTCGAAGGGTTGGTGATGGAAGTGCCACTACCTGTTTTAAAGACTTAGGTCTGTCACAGCCGGGATTTGAACCCCAACCTGCTGCATGTGAGGCAAATGCTCTACCTTTAGACCCCTGCGGCGGTTATATTTCAGAGAGTGAAACAAGAGTGTTATTTTACAGTTGCGCTAAAATACAAAATTGTCTATCCACGATCATACATCACAAATGTGTTAAGTCATGATTACACCATATAGTGCTGCAGTTTTCACTGCGCCAAATTTTAAATCCGCTAAAATAGTACACATACAGTATTGTGTCTCGAGAGGAAATCCGCTAAAATAGTACACATACAGTATTGTGTCTCGAGGGGAAATCTGCTAAAACAGTACGTACAGTATTGTGTCTCGAGAGGAAATCCACTAAAATAGTACACATACAGTATTGTGTCTCCAGGGGAAATCCGCTAAAATAGTACACATACAGTATTGTGTCTCCAGGGGAAATCCGTTAAAATAGTTCACATACAGTATTGTGTCTCGAGGGAAATCTGCTAAAACAGTACATACAGTATTGTCTCGAGGGGAAATCCGCTAAAATAGTTCACATACAGTATTGTGTCTCGAGGGAAATCTGCTAAAACAGTACATACAGTATTGTCTCGAGGGGAAATCCGCTAAAATAGTACACATACAGTATTGTGTCTCGAGCGGAAATCCGCTAAAATAGTACACATACAGTATTGTGTCTCGAGGGGAAATCTGCTAAAACAGTACATACAGTATTGTGTCTCAAGGGGAAATGATAATGCATTTGAAGATGTGTCCCATCTCACGACCTTTGAACTCACCTCATTGTCGGACTCGACCAACACCTGGTCATATTCGCTCAAGGCCACCAGAAACATGATGGATGTCACATTCTCAAAACAGTGGATCCATTTCCTTCGCTCCGACCTCTGACCCCCTACATCAACCATTCTAAAACAAAGTCACAACGAATTTACAAGCAAATTCCAAACTGTACTCTCTTGTTAGAGGAAAGCATCCCACTCCTTAGGAGATAATTTAAGTGATGATAGGAAAGGGCTGACACACCCTTCAAAGTCAGACCAGATATCAATCATAAAACTGCACTTGTTTTCCCAATGTTTTAGGCAGAATTTTCCAAACGCATCTAGAAATTAAATATATACTGTACAGTGTAAACTGGCGGGAGGGGGGCATAAAAGACAGTAAACTGAATTTTCCCAAATTCAGCAAAAACAAGATGCGTTTGTGAAACACAAATGCCCCCGATAATGTCCAATTCCGAAGATGGCCAAGGTCACAAGGGCAAATATCTTGGTACCAGTAGAAAGATCTTGCTCAAAAGAAATGCTCATGTACAATATGAAAGCTCTAATATTTACCATTTAGAAGTTATGACCAATGTAAAAAAAATATATATAAATAAAGTAGGTCAAATGTCAAGGTCAAAAGGTTCAATACCAATGGAAAGATCTTGTAACAAGGAATATTCATGTGAAATATAAAAGCTCTATCTCTTACTGTTCAAAACGTATTAGCAAGGTTAAAGTTTTCAAAAAGTAGGTCAAACTCCAAGGTCAAGGTCACAGGGTCAAAAATGTTGGTACCCACGGAAAGGTCTTGTCACAAGGAATACTCATGTGAAATATCAAAGCTCTATCACTTACTGTTCAAAAGTTATTAGCAAGGTTAAAGTTTCAGACAGAATGACAGAATTACAGAATGACAGACGGGACAAAAACAATATGCCCCCCTATCTTCAATCTCGGGGGCATAAAAATTACGATGATTTTCCCAATTAAAGGGGACCCGGGCCCTGAACCAGAAAGTGACACCCAGACAGAATAGTGACATCACATGTATGACTGAACAGTACTCACTTTCTGACCCGATAAATGTGTTAGTCATGTTACAACAGCCTAGTTCGATCATCAGTTAAGGTAGCTCCATCCTCATGTGACTTATCAATATTAATGGTTGAAAGTGGAAAAACTTTATTAATTTCCACTCAGTTTAGTTTAATTCAATTAACAACCAAAGAAAATGTATATGTCACCACCTTTATATATTTCAATAGCTGCAGGGATGGACAAAAAAAAAGAAGTCTGAAAAAGCATTTTCAAGCACATGCAGGCTGATGTCGCTATAGGACACCTGCCTATTTTGAAATATTTTTCCACAAGACATCTATCATGAGTCTGTACCATCATTATATAACAACCAATCAATGCTCTAAAATTTGAATCTTTCTTATGACATGAACACTTAACTGTATAAGGGTACTTGTGTTAATGAAATCCAATACAAGCATCATGACATCCTTAAGTCATTGAGAGCCACAGAAAGTAACATCAATCTCCTTAAGTTATTGAGAAACACAGAAAGTAACATCAATCTCCTCAAGTTATTGAGAGCCACAGAAAGTAACATCAATCTCCTTAAGTTATTGAGAGCCACAGAAAGTAATAAAAATCCTCAAGTTATTCAGAAACATAGAAAGTGCTACTATCTTCTTAGTGAAAAAAAAAAATTCTCCAAGTCCCATAACTCTACAACAACAGAGCGGAGGAATCAAAATCAGAAGGGCCTTCCTCTGCCTAATCAGCGTATTATGTATAGAATTTACGAAATAAGAAACTTCAGTTATCAGGTGCCATATAAAGTACAGACGGACAGACAGACAGTGACTGCTAATAGGGAACAACCATATGGCGGGTCCCTAAAATGTTTCAGACAAAAAGAACAAAACAAATCTGCCTTCCTCCCCTACACTATATTCCGAGAAGTCTAATGAATTCAACTATATTCCGAGAAGTCTAATGAATTCAACTATATTCCGAGAAGTCTGAAGAGTTCAACTATATTCCGAGAAGTCTGAAGAGTTCAACTATATTCCGAGAAGTCTGAAGAGTTCAACTATATTCCGAGAAGTCTGAAGAGTTCAACTATATTCCGAGAAGTCTGAAGAGTTCAACTATATTCCGAAAAGTCTGAAGAATTCAACTACTATATTCTGAGAAGTCTGAAGAGTTCAACTATATTCCGAGAAGTTTGAAGAGTTAAACTATATTCCGAGAAGTCTGAAGAATTCAACTATATTCTGAGAAGTCTGAAGAGTTCAACTATATTCCGAGAAGTCTGAAGAGTTTTTCCACGTGTTTATTGATGACAGCACTGTCCAGTTTAAGGAAGTAAATCTAATTTCTGAAAATACACAAGGATGTGATATGCGCGAAGCTTTATGTCGGCAAACTTTATGAATTGTGTTAGAGCTCCATGAAAAGACTCCTAGTATGAAACACTGCAGTATATTATACACTGATGTATTTCCAAATATCAAATTCATTATATCAACGTTCTACTTTATTTCTGATGAAATTCCCAGCCATTAAGATAGGACACAATGTATCAAACAGTTCTGTATTCGTACGTGCCTTTACAAAGGAGGCACGTTCAGAAGACAGGGCCTATCACTACTATTTGCACAAATATCAACGGCAAAGAAATTTTAAATGTATAATGTTTACGAGTATTACCATAATTCGTAGACCTTAAGATACTATCCATATGAAATAAGAGGATCATTAAATTCTACAATGCTCACATCCAGACAAAATATCCTGATCATTATTTCTATAATGCCCTCCAGATGAAACATTTGGATCATTATTTCTATAATGCCCTCCAGATGAAATAACCAGATCATTATTTTTATAATGCCCTCCAGATGAAACATTCATATCATTATTTCTATAATGCCCTCCAGATGAAATAACCAGATCATTGTTTCTATAATGCCCTCCAGATGAAACATCCTGATCATTATTTCTATAATGCTCTCACCTGAAGATGATACTATCCAGATCAAATGGATATTCTATAATGCTCTCACCTGAAGATGATACTATCCAGATCAAATGGATATTCTATAATGCCCGTCGTCGGTACCCTTACTCGCAATATGTCCTGTAACGTTGGTAAATAATTCGGATTTGCAATACGATCAACATCGTCTAGGTAACTGTAAAGAAAATAAAAACACCTTATCATCTTGTCACAAAATGTCAAGGAACACATGCCCTCTAATTTTCTCATACTTTATAAATTCTGGCCCTGGTACTCTCTTCTCCGGTGTACTTACTATTTAGTAGAGTCCGTTAACTGGTACTCTCTCCTCCGGTGTACTTACTATTTAGCAGAGTCCGTCAACTGGTACTCTCTCCTCCGGTGTACTTACTATTTAGCAGAGACCGTTAACTGGTACTCTCTTCTCCGGTGTACTTACTATTTAGCAGAGTCCGTTAACTGGTACTCTTTCCTCCGGTGTACTTACTATTTAGCAGAGTCCGTTAACTGGTACTCTCTCCTTCGGTGTACTTACTATTTAGCAGAGTCCGTTAACTGGTACTCTCTCCTCCGGTGTACTTACTATTTAGCAGAGTCCGTTAACTGGTACTCTCTCCTCCGGTCGAAGCACTCCTGTATTCCGTCGTCAACCCACAGAGCCTTGATGGCATGGACGTACGGTTCATCAAATGTTGTGATGGTCTCGTAATCGGCTTGTCGTACCATGTGACCGTTCTCCTACAACACCAAATACGGATTTAAATATGGTCGTAAATATTCATAAAGGTTAACCTGCACACTATAACACCAAATACAGATTTAAATGCGGTCCCTCATAAATATTCATAAAGGTCAACTTGCACACTATAACACCAAATACGGATTTAAAATATGATCCCTCATAAATATTCATAAAGGTTAACCTGCACACTATAACACCAAATACGGATTTAAATACGATCCCTCATAAATATTCATAAAGGTTAACCTGCACACTATAACACCAAATATGGATTTAAATACGATCCCTCATAAATATTCATAAAGGTTAACCTGCACACTATAACACCAAATACGGATTTAAATGCGGTCCCTCATAAATATTCATAAAGGTTAACCTGCACACTATAACACTAAATTCGGATTTAACCTCGAGAATTTTTCACTCATTTCAGTTTAACATTAGTATATATTTAAAATCCAATTCTAAAATTTAGCAAATTGGGAGGTCAGAGGTCAGTCCTTTTAGTACTAGAATACAAAGAATCAGTGCTACCAGTGTTTTTCTACCATATATATGTAAGCAGAATTTATATCCTGATGTCATTCTTAAGTTAATGCACAAACAATTTGTCACTGTGGTATCATGAATTCTAAATACATAACATAAATAATGAGTTTTTTTTTTTTTAAAGAAATGTTTGGAAAAACACTGGTATTTCCATTAGTTTTACATGAGGGCCTATTTTTTTTCAAATATTTGGTATAAGAGCGGATCCAAGCATTTTCATTAAATAGTCACACAAACACACCCACACACACACCCACACTGTAATCTCCACTCATCTGACGTCCAGATCTACAAACACGTCTCTCTGTACCAACAATGACAAAAACACACGTCCTGAATAATCAACACTCCAGTTTACCCCATGGTCTGCAGAAATTGGGGTCACAGTACCTTCATTTTTACAATGCCTGTGTCTACTCGGTCTACACTTCCAACAGCACTAGGTCAGATTTAGTCATTTGTTACAAAATAAAGGCATCAACAATTGTGACCCCCTCCCCCCCTCCTAACTTTGCTATCATTATCACTGCTATTATCAGCCAAGGGCATAACGTCATACATCATTTAACTAGAAATAACCTGCTGAGTTATTAATATAACATCATACATTATTTAACTAGAAATAACTTGTTTGAGTTAAATTAATATAACATCATACATCATTTAACTAGAAATAACCTGTTGAGTAATTAATATAACATCATACATCATTTAACTAGAAATAACTTGTTTGAGTTAAATTAATATAACATCATACATCATTTAACTAGAAATAACCTGCTGAGTAATTAATATAACATCATACATCATTTAACTAGAAATAACCTGTTTGAGTTATTCATAAAACATTATACATCATTTAACTAGAAATAACCTGTTTGAGCTATTCATAAAACATTATACATCATTTAACTAGAAATAACCTGCTGAGTTATTAATAAAACATTATACATCATTTAACTAGAAATAACCTGTTTGAGCTATTAATATAACATTATACATCATCAATTATTACATTGTGGAACATTTTATTACAGCTATGGGCTGAACAGAAACATCAGCGTAATATATATAAACAGGTCCTGCTTCTCATATATGTTTAATAAGCTGCAGGGAACCAGTTTTTTACTCAGAATTCCTAATAGACAAGTCGGTCTATAGCTATTTCGATCATTATAGACCGATTTGATTTTCTATAGACATTGTCTATCGGTCCATGGTTAATTTCGCACACTGGGATCAGTGTATGAAATGTTTATGGCCCTAATGGTGACCTAGTTTTCATTAAAAACATTTCACATCATTGGGAGGATCAGTGTATGAAATGTTCATGGCCCTAATGGTGACCAAGTTTTCATTAAAAACATCTTGCGTCATTGGGCGGATCAGTGTATGAAATGTTCATGGCCCTAATCGTGACCTAGTTTACAGAAACAACTCACGTCATTGGATGGGATCAGTGTATGAAATGTTCATGGCCCTAATCGTGACCTAGTTTACAGAAACAACTCACGTCATTGGATGGGATCAGTGTATGAAATGTTCATGGCCCTAATCGTGACCTAGTTTACAGAAACAACTCACGTCATTGGATGGATCAGTGTATGAAATGTTCAGCGTGTCCATGGCCCTAATCATGGCCTGCATAGCCATAAAGATGTTCTGGTACACGATTTTGATGAAGCCACTTTTATCTGCATCAGAATAGCCAGCTCCATGGATGATTCGCATCTGTTTGATAAAGGTACTTTTCCCACTCTCTCCTGTCCCTGTAAACAGATCAGTAGAAATGTATTGAAGGCTTCCTATATCATGTTCACAAAGTAAACCCAGCGATTTTTTTCCTTATATAACTGGTACCGATAAACGGTACCAATCCCAATGCCTAAAACCATTGATTTTACCCAATTTTGAGACTAAAAATTCCTAATTTACTTGCCGAAAAATAGACCCCTGACATCGTAATTAGCCTGTACAAGTTAACTAAAATGTTCACTTCCAGTATTAAATCGAAAGTACAGACCATATGGCAGTGTGCGTATTTTGTAGAGCTACGACGATTCTAAAATGAGGCTACGATGATTCCTTATGTACCACAACGGCAAATATTACCGTAAAAAAGTTTTTAAAGGGATGACTACTTCTTGTTTTGTTCTCTTTTTTCTTTTCTTTTCGTTGAAATCATTTGCTGATACATTGGTAGAAAATTTCCAATTTGTTCGATTTTGGCACTATTTTTCCCAGTTGAATGGGTACCGTTACCAGTACCAGTGGGTAGGAAAAAATCGCTGAAACCCATCTGCGATGACAATTTGAAAATTTTGCCTTTAACTAATTACAATACTGCTCTGTCACTGAATTCAATGTGTTGTGTAGCTCCATCACTGGACAAAATTAAAAAAAGAAAGTCAGCAAGGATTCAAAATACCCCAACATGGTCGATTTGTGTAAAAACTTGCTAAATTACAGAAATTGTCCTGTTTTGGCATAGTATTACTCAGCAAAACAAAGCCTATGGACCACATCACTCCCCTCAGGTGAGCTAATTAAACACATCACTCCCCTCAGGTGAGCTAATTAAACACATCACTCCCCTCAGGTGAGCTAATTAACACATCACTCCCCTCAGGTGAGCTAATTAACACATCACTCCCCTCAGGTGAGCTAATTAAACACATCGCACACCTCAGGTGAGCTATTTAAACAAATTGCACACCTCAGGTGACTTAATGAACACATCGCTCCCCTCGAGTGATTTAATTAACACATCACTCTCCTTAGGTGAGCTAATTAAGATGGTTCTTTACATCGTCATAATGGCTTTAAAACATGGATGAAAATATGAATATTAGTAATATTTGCCTATTCATTTAAAAAATCATTGCCTAGCCGAGTAGCTCAGTAGGTTAGCATGTCGACTGCTGAACTGCAGATCGTGGGTTTGAGTCCAGCAGAGGTTTTAATTTTTTTTTCAAAATTGCTTTCGACTAAAACTGCATTTTTTGACTAAATAAAGTAAATTTTTAAAATTCAATTTCAAAATATTGCTGTACATATCCTCCACTTTTCATTCATATCAAATTTCTCTGGTGTAGCATATTTCCTTAATTTTCTCTGGTGTAGCAGACATCCTTAAATACATCACACATGTACCCCAGGTGAACTAAGTAGTGCTTCACTCCCCACATTTATAATCTGTTACTGGGTATGTACAGAAATTTCTTAAACCAATATATATTTCCTCAAAGCATCAGTGACAAAACTTAAAATGTGTTTGTTGTACAGGAATGTAATCAGGCTCCAAGACCATAAACTGAGTAGACTCCGCAGGTTTATCAAAAAAAATTATACGGAAACTGTTATTCATTTATGAAAATCATTTCAAATCTTAGCTGGATTGGAAATTTAAACTTAAGTCTACTCTCAGTTTATGGTCTTGGGGCCTGGTCATACATATACATCATAACAAGGAATAAATATCCTTTGCATAAATATTGATGAACTTGTTTGTGCTGGTGATTGGATGAGGATCCATCATGTGAACATTGAAATGCCCAGTGTAACCTTCCATCATATTCCGTAATCAAAGGATGCTCTTTTATCCGGAAATCAAAATTCTAAAAAGTAGGATTCGCTGTGTAGGTTTTACATGTTAGCTTTTCAAAACGATCACATTGGCAACATAACATAAGGAGACAACACACCTGTACTTTGGGTGAAATGTAGTATTATATATATATCTACAAAACTTACTCTCAGTACAGAAAGCTAGTTCTCTAATGTAAAGCTCTCTAATGTAAATTCACATGTTATATTGAAAGTATGTATGATATGCAAGAATATTGTGCAAAATGTATGTGTTGTGTTTAGGTAAAGATATTCAAATATCAATCATCAATCTGTTCACTTCTTTCAATTACAAACTGTTCATCACAGGTATCTTATAAATTAGAGGTTAATGACTTTAAAGTGGTATCTTATAAATTAGAGGTGATAATATGACTTAAGCTGGAGGAGGTGGGGAGGGGCGGGGGAGGGGCGGGGGAGGAGGTGGGGAGGGGCGGGGGAGGAGTGGGGGAGGGGGAGATACCCCATACAAGGTGTAATATTGCTCACTAATAATTATTCCCGACAAACATCACTGTAAAAACACGGACCTCGTCTGCGACTCCTAAATCTTAAGCATGACGTACAACACTGCTGCAGTAACCTGATTCTTGATTAACAAGACATTAAACTCTGCCACCCAGATCATTCGTCACACCTATGTAATATATAAGACTGTGGCTTCTCAGAGACGTGGTAATACAGGCTAGGGAGACCATCACATCAGACTGCCACGCTGGAAACATCAGGGATACGACCGCTGAGACACCATGGTAACCACATCATACAGATAATGATGTTGTAATCCTATTGGAGAGGATTTTCCAGTTATGTACCTGTATCAGGTGATGTGAATCTGTGTCCTGTACTGTACACACAGGCCTCGCTGTACCTGTATCAGGTGATGTCTGTACTGTACACACAGGGGGGGGGGGGGGGGGGGGGGAGAGAGAGAGAGAGGGAGACAGTGTCCAGGTCAATAGTCTTGGTACTCCAAAAAATAGTCATGAGGCATTTATATGTGAGAAATCCCTCTTGGTTGATAAGAGGACGTCTACAGGTATATGTTAGGGAGCTACATAGTGGAGGGGAACAACTACGAAGGAACAAAAGCCATAGCCCATACTGAAGTTATCAGGGATTCTAACTGCTCCGGTACCAAGACTATACTGAAGTTATCAGGGATTCTAACTGCTCCGGTACCAAGACTATACTGAAGTTATCAGGGATTCTTACTGCTCCGGTACCAAGACTATACTGAAGTTATCAGGGATTCTAACTGCTCCGGTACCAAGACTATACTGAAGTTATCAGGGATTCCAACTGCTCCGGTACCAAGCCTATACTGAAGTTATCAGGGATTCTAACTGCTCCGGTACCAAGACTATACTGAAGTTATCAGGGATTCTAACTGCTCAGGTACCAAGACTATACTGAAGTTATCAGGGATTCTAACTGCTCCGGTACCAAGACTATACTGAAGTTATCAGGGATTCTAACTGTTCCGGTACCAAGACTATACTGAAGTTATCAGGGATTCTAACTGCTCCGGTACCAAGACTATACTGAAGTTATCAGGGATTCTAACTGCTCCGGTACCAAGACTATACTGAAGTTATCAGGGATTCTAACTGCTCCGGTACCAAGACTATACTGAAGTTATCAGGGATTCTAACTGTTCCGGTACCAAGACTATACTGAAGTTATCAGGGATTCTAACTGCTCCGGTACCAAGACTATACTGAAGTTATCAGGGATTCTTACTGCTCCGGTACCAAGACTATACTGAAGTTATCAGGGATTCTAACTGCTCAGGTACCAAGACTATACTGAAGTTATCAGGGATTCTAACTGCTCAGGTACCAAGACTATACTGAAGTTATCAGGGATTCTAACCAGGGATTTTCCACACCATTTTGGGAATGGGGCCTGGGCCTTTAAAATTGGGAATTTTAACGGCATTTTGTCCAAATTCGGAATTTTAGAAATTCACAGTTTAAAACATATTTCTTAAAATACACTTTTTTTTCCAATAAAAAGATGAACATTTTCTCTTCATTCATGGAAGTTTTTCTTATCTTAACATTCTGTTTTTCATTGCAATCAGGGTTAAATGACACTTAAAACTATTTTTCAATGGTGCATGGACTGACGGAACACCAGCTTTCAAATTTCCAAGTGACCCTAGCTTCTAGTTCTCAGATGGTTCTTCAAAAATGTCAGGAAGAGAAAATAGACAACATTTTCCCCATTTTACTTGCATCATGGCTATAATAATATTGTGTATTTATACTTTTGAATACTAGATGAATTTTTTTCAATAGAAAAAAAAATCAATTGAAATATTAAAAGTAAGGAAATTAAATAAAAGTTGAATTAAATTCAGATTTAATCATGGAGTTTCAATATATATTGTATATTGCTCTTAATTGACATAAACAGCCCAACCATATTATATAAATTATTTTAAAAATCTAGTTCATCATGAAAATCTCTGTGATACTATCAATGCCAATACACTTGTTCAATCAGTAAGAAAAACACCAGGCTTAGGAAGTTATATTTTCACATCCATTAATCAAATCATTTTGTAAAGTAAATATATCTCTAAATGTATATATGCTAATATTAATGATAAAAGTAAGCTAAATTTGAACTAATGCTGTTTTATACAATGCAGCATACAATATCATCATTTCTGGTGATTAGACTCTCCAAACCAGGGACCTATGTACTAACAGTTAGTATATAGGTCCCTGCTCCAAACGAAGTGTGCTGCTTCAAAGATTAAAAAAAATATTTCACACAAAGTACACTGAAAATACATTCTAAATATATACGATATTGACCTAATAACTCTCAGATAGGTTAAGGAAGTGGGTACAATAAGTGAAGCAACATCATAGCACGTATTAATTAAAGAGAAAAATGGAGGAAATTCGGATTTATTGAACAGTTGCCGATATTTCTAGTGTTTTAAATAATGAACTATGATGGTAGTGCTGCTGAATTATTTTTATGGAGAAAATAACTCTTTCTTTGAATCATTCCACTTTCCCCATGACAATATTGCAAAACAAGACAATTTTTTATTTGACTTTAATTGGGAAATTTTGTAGACAAATTGGGAAAAAATACTACTATTTTGCATTGGGAATGGGGTCGAATTTTGGACCCCTACAACAGGGTGGAAAATCCCTGCTAACTGCTCAGGTACCAAGACTATACTAAAGTTATCAGGGATTCTAACTGCTCCGGTACCAAGACTATACTAAAGTTATCAGGGATTCTAACTGCTCAGGTACCAAGACTATACTGAAGTTATCAGGGATTCTAACTGCTCAGGTACCAAGACTGTGATTGGAATATTTACACCCTGATAAACAGGTACTACAGATTAATATGAGGTGTGACACTGAAGCTGACACCCATGTAAAAACCTCATGGACTTTTATCCCAGCGAACTAAAAATGATCCAGAATGCAGGCATAAAAAGGGCCGATTTCAACAGACTTTAGTGAGCAGTTATTGTGGAATAGTCAGAACTCGTTAAAAATAGTCTAGATACAGAACTCATAATGGTTGACTTCATAATCAAGTTTACTAGATATAGAACTCATTATGGCCACAAAAAAAAATATATATATATATATATGTTGGTTTAAATTTTCTCGACCGACTCTAAAAGTTTCTGCCCATTTTTTTTCCATTCTCAGATTTTGAGAATGTCATCACTATAACAAGAGTATATCTATTAACTTATTAAGTTATTTGTTATGCACTAACAAATTCCAAAACACAGAAAGTTTTTGTTTACAGTACAGTGGAGGAAATGTTTTGATTCATTATATATATGTAACTTTTATTTGATTAGTAGACAAAATCACTATGTTTCATGCATAGTTGAATACTAAATCATTTAAAAATAATTGAACCTATAAATAAAAAGAGAACTGCCTACCTACCGATCCTTGAAAATTTGAGGTGCAAGTGGAAACGAACATATATATATTTTTTTGGCCAAAGTTGTCTAGATACTAAACTCGTTACGGTTGACTAGATACTGAACTCGTTATGGCTGTCTAGATACTAAACTCGTTACGGTTGACTAGATACACAACTCGTTATGGCTGTCTAGGTACTAAACTCGTTACGGTTGACTAGATACAGAACTCATTAAGTTGTCTAGATACTAAACTCGTTACGGTTGACTAGATACAGAACTCATTAAGTTGCCTAGAGAAAGAAACTTGTATTAAATGGTTATCTACATGTAGATAATGAACTCATTAAGTTGTCCATAAAACTTAACTCGTTAAAAGCTATCAAGATAATGAACTCGTTATCGTTGACTAGATATTGAAATCGTTATGGTTTTCTAAATATTGAACTCGTTAAGGTTCACTAGAAACTGAATTTGTTAATGTTGTCTACGGGAGGGGGGAAGTGAAGTGATTATTTAGTAGGAAATTCGATAATTATAATAATTGTTTAAGCTTGATGGATAGCAAATATATTAGAAAGTCCAACTCCATATATTTTCATGTTATTTATCAAATCGTCAGTTTATTGAGCCTATTTTAGTAGATCGCATCACATCTTATCCTATCAGTAAATCGTCAGTTTATTGAGCCTATTTTAGTAGATCGCATCATATCTTATCCTATCAGTAAATCGTCAGTTTATTGAAACTATTTTAGTAGATCGTATCACATCTTATCCTATCAGTAAATCATCAGTTTATTGAACCTATTTTAGTAGATCGTATCACATCTTATCCTATCAGTAAATCGTTCTGAATAACAGACTATCCGACGTACAACTTATCTTAGTCATGTTTGAGAGAACTATCCGACGTACAACTTATCTTAGTCATGTTTGAGAGAACTATCCGACGTACAACTTATCTTAGTCATGTTTGAGAGAAAATGACGGCTTCACATCCCTCTCCAACTCTTAAGTATTTCAGTAAGGAAATGCTCAGAAAGAAGATGATAAAAGGCAATTTTGAAAATAAAAATAAATCTGGATTAAAAAGAAACTGAGATTCAGGAGGTGCGACAATCCTAATTTACGGGTTTAATTGACACTAACAGCAGTATGGTCTGTGCCATGTCATGTGTCCAAAATTCAGATAGCGCTAAAACCCACTATCCCCGGTACTTCGTATTTCCTTACCAGTAATAGCATTTACAGAATTGATAGCATCCATGGATATTTTATTGAGTTGTTGAAGAAAGACTGAATTGTTAAACATTTGAAACTTTTTTTTTAAATTGAAACAATAAACTGAGCGTAAGAATCAAATACAACACACTGACACATCAAAACTTCACGTCCCTCCGTCCGTTATTTAGCGGTGAAAAGTTCTGTTTCCCTACATTGACTATTCAGGGCTTGCCTCATGTCAAACCCCTTGTCCGTTATTCAGCGGTAAAAAGATCTGTTTCCCTACATTGACTGTTCAGGGCTCGCCTCATGTCACGTCCTTTGTCCGTTATTCAGCGGTGAAAAGATCTGTTTCTCTACATTGACTGTTGTAATTTTTTTCTTAATAGATTGCTTTCAATGACATTTTTTTCGTCAACTTCATTCAACTACAATAATACAACTTTTTGGGCATAACTCACAGGTACTTAGGGGAGGAAGGGCAAACTTGAAACTGGGAAAACCCAAAGAAGGGGAAAACAGTCTAAATTTGCGGACAATCAAAATTTTTCATTCGGACGAGTAAAGATTCAAAATTTACTGGCCTTAGGTCTTCAGACCCCGCCCCCTCCTATGACAACACACAGTTCACTTTAACATGCACAAATCTATGGCGTTAATAGTCGAGTCACGTCTCCAGAAACCTACTGCCTATAAACAAAACGGTGTGGTGTGAACCTTACATCAATAAAGCTTACTGGGGAAAGACTAGGTGGACATAATCAAAGTATTTAGTATAACATGCATTGTCAGCATGCAATCACCAAATCTTAAGTTTGCATGTCTTTTGAGCTCTCGCTGATTATAATGCCTGAACAGACCTTAGTCATTCCCAAGCATCCGTTCCTGAAGGTTAGGCCCAAAATGCCCATGGAAAATGTTCTTTGAAAAGCTGTGATTTTTTTTTTATATCAGAAGTTAGCTTTGTTGCTATGTAGCACTTACTTTTAGTATCAGCTATGCAGCACTTACTTTTAGTATCCGCTATGTAGCACTTACTTTTAGTATCCGCTATGCAGCACTTACTTTTAGTATCCGCTATGCAGCACTTACTTTTAGTATCCGCTATGTAGCACTTACTTTTAGTATCCTTTAGAAAGCATTTTTTTCTCTAGCAAGACTCAAAATCTTCATCAATAATAATTTCTGTCTCACAGAATGGCGTGGGTGGGTGGGGTGTCATGGCTGTCACAGGAAACCGTAAACAGAGTTACTATACCCCTACCCGTCTCTGTGATTATTGACCAATACACTCTCACCTGTACTAGAGTTACTATACCCCTACCCGTCTCTGTGATTATTGACCAATACACTCTCACCTGTACTAGAGTTACTATACCCCTACCCCTCTCTGTGATTATTGACCAATACACTCTCACCTGTACTGTGCCTTCTGAATCACTGGATTCTAGTGAGAAGTGCAACATTTTTCGATGAACAAATTAGTTATTGACTCATCATCCCTAGATGAAATTTCAGCAGGTACTCTTGTCCAAGCAGGGTCGTAATTTAAAGATGAGGATTAATTTCTCATGGGGAGGTGGGTGGGGTAGTTTCGCTTGTCCTGTCTCAGGGTTTGAAATAAGCTATGTCCTTCACTAGTAAAACGGAATTTTGAACACACAGAAACAAATTTACATATAAAGCTTTCATAGATCAGGATCAAAATCTAAAATTTGCATTTCCCGCAAAAGTAATTTCAATTTGCAGGTATTCTTTTAGGGTCTGTTGGGGGCTGAAATAAGGCCCCATTCCCAATGCTAAAAAGCAGATATTTTCCCCAATTTTTGCTTTTAAATTCCCAAATAATGAAAACAAATCAAAGCAGGGTAGCCTTTTTGTTCAAAAAAATCTTCTTCACAGTCCCACATAATATATCACAATTTTTGCTTCAAAATTGTTAAGTAAACCTAATTGTTTGGCCTCTGCATGATTATTTGAATGAGGTCAGCTTTGACCAAATTTAAAGTCTGAAGGAGTCCAATCATACTTTAATGCTCTGATTTGGTTTTCTCCCCATTTATTTGTATGGAATATTTTTTGCCATTTTCAAGCAAATGTCGCTATTTTTCCCAATTGGGAAGACCTAGGCCCTTGAAATCAAGACCTATAAAAAAAACTCTGATTTGTCCAGAGTATACCTCAAGGAAATCAAACAAGAATTGGAATATATTCAAATTTTCATCCAAGGTTCAGGACAATCTAATTAAAATTAGATCCTTTGATCCGCTCATCTACTATTGCTACACAAGGATCTAACAACTCCCCATTAGAGGTCATCTCAGATTGAACTTTTGCATTGACCAATCAGCGATCAGCTTGAGAATCTTCGGTGCGATTGTATATTCTCGGAATGACGACTTCCGAACGTATATATAAACAAGTAAAATGGCTGCGGCCATACCAGCCTCATCGTCCACACCACACAGGATATCTAGTTTATGCAATATTTGTTGTCTGTGCGGGTTTTCATTTCTAATAAAAGAAGTTGATCAAAACGGTACTGCGACATGGAAGAAGCTTTCGAAGCTGAAACTTAGGCTGACAGATGAGAAAAGGGATACCATACAGAAGATCATCGAGTTGCCGCCACACTCGGAGGGAGTTTGTGTAAAGTGTTTCACGAAAGTCGAGAAAATCATTAAATATAAGAAAGAAATCGATAGCATCATATCCGTTTTCAGGGAAAGTAGGCGCAGGTTCAAAGTTCACCAACTAGAAAGAAAAGAGTCTTAAGATCACCGCAGGTTTGTGAATCTTTGTGAAACTATTATAATAATTGAAGTTGTTGAACTGTTTCCTAATACCAGACACAAAGTTTAGGCTCTCAGGTATAAATATGTTTGTTTCCTCTTTTCCGACTGACCTTTAGATGCGATATTCTGATTGGTCAAGAGATTAGAATTTGATTGGCTGCTATTTTCTCAACAAAGTTCAATCTGAGATTACCTCTAATGGGGAGTTGTTAGATCCTTGTGTAGCGATAGCAGATTAGCGGATCAAAGGATCGAATTTTAATTAGATTGAGGTTCAGGAATAATTTATATTCCATGCTTTGGATCAGGTTGCCTTCTGGGATTGCTTTGGCTCAACGGCCTTCTGGGATTACTTTGGCGCAACAGCCTTCTGGGATTGCTTTGGCTCAATCGCCTTCTGCCAGAAAAATTGCTTTGACTCTGTGGCCTTTGAGAATATAATAAAGTCCGAAAGTTTGTGGTTAAAATCCCCATTCAAAGTTGACACTAAATATGTCATTTCTGATTATATTTCATTGGTTTGAGCAGTGTTTAAAATAACTGTGCACCTGACAAGCAAAAATTTTGCAGCTGGTGACAAACAAAGGGCACTGAGGACTTGTTCTAGCCCCTTGGGATCTTTAGACTGAAGTCCTGATCTTGGTTAAAAGTATCTGTAAATGCCATGGAATATTTGAATGGTGCAATAACACTTCTCGACTCTTTCAGGTAGGCACATTTTTGGAAGGACCGAGATAAAACAGTCTCGCCATTTTCACTGAACATCCAACGGCGGAATTCGCCATTATTATGAAAGTGGAGTAATTGTGGGTTCAGTTCCAAGTCTGAGGAGGAGACGAAATTTCTGGAAAATTTTATATTTTTCGATAAAAAAAAATTTTTAGGGTCAGAGCAAAACACTTTTACAAGCACTCAGCCCTGTACGTCTAGATAGCTAATTTTACAAGCACTCAGCCCTGTACGACTAGATAGCTAATTTTACAAGCACTCAGCCCTGTACATCTAGATAGCTAATTTTACAAGCACTCAGCCCTGTACGACTAGATAGCTAATTTTACAAGCACTCAGCCCTGTACGTCTAGATAGCTAATTTTACAAGCACTCAGCCCTGTACGTCTAGATAGCAGTCTTCATGAAAAACTTTGTGAAGCACAGGCCCTTCGGGCTTCCCAGTATAATAATTTTGCAAGCCCGAACAATATTTTAATGGCCCAAAATTATTTGTTCTAATTTGACCACTTGTCATTTGCAAGGTGTTGCATGCTGATTCTACACTATAGATACATGTATGTTCTACTGTAGGAAAATACACAACTGACATTAAAAAGATTACATATCTTATTTTGTTTTTCAACATATTAATCTTGCAGATGACATCAGCAGCTCATGTTCAGAATCTACTTTGTTTTGTACCATGTACAAAACATTTAGTTTTCTCCAGAATTAAATCTTAGCAAAGGCCCACCCTCAGTCCAATGGGGCATGGATTTTCGTTCTCTTTTCTCCTTGTACAACCGGTTTTTTTATTTGGATCTGATGGTTGTGATTGCGAAATACGCTTCTGAGGTTTTGAATTTCACGGACGAGCCCCGGGGCCTCCCTACATGGGCACCGGAAGTTAATGTAAATATATAGTATGTGCATGTATTTTTTATACATGCACATACTATATATTTACATTAACTTTCTGAGTGCCTGTGCCTCATTATACTTCAGAAAAGACAGCATGGTTGATCGTTTTTCGATGCGAAAATCTGAGTCAATTTCACGCTTTATTTGTAATATATACAACACATACAATAAAACATTTACAGGCCCACCGGACTCCTGGGTTAAACATTTTTAGAAGCCCGATCCCGATTTTACTGGCCTCGGGCATCGGGCCACCGGTTAACGTCGAAGACTGAGATAGCTAATTTTACAAGCACTCAGCCCTGTACGACTAGATAGCTAATTTTACAAGCACTTAGCCCTGTACATCTAGATAGCTAATTTTACAAGGAGTTTCAAACACCGAAGACAAGGAAACCTTACATGCGGTCTCCACCACAGGGTTTTTTTAACAGACCTTTGTTCATTTACTACCTCAGATAAGTTTTACATCCATTCACTTAGTTAAGAGCATAAACTACATATTTAAACCTCAGTCAAAATCACACACAGACCATAGTTTTTTTAATGTCTTGAATGCAAGGGCTTGAGCCTTTCCAATTGGGAAAAATAGCGACATTTGCTTGACATTGGGAAAAATGTTCCATGGATAAAATGAGTCGGGAGAAAACCAAACCAGTGCATTCAGGAATAATTGGACTCCTTCTGACTTATTTTGGTCAAAGCTTACCACATTTAAATAAACAGAGGCCAAAAAATTAGGTTTACCTAACAATTTTAAAAAAAAATATCTGTGAGCCCAGGCAACAAAATTATGGGGAAATACTCGCTAAATGTGAGTTAAAAATTGAAATTGCAAGTGAAAAATCACAAGTGATCCCAACTTTTTGCAAGTAAAAAAAAAAAAAGATCTTTTTTCCAGATTTCCTTGGTTTATTGGCTGTACTTTGAAGTTTACAATATTTAGTCTTGTGTGTAGAAACACTTTACAGAATGAATATACAAGTATTGAAAAAGTAACGTGGATCGATAAAAACTAAGGTCAAGGTCATCTCAGTCAGTGATGTCGAAGATGGCCTACTTCATGCACACTTCGGGTGTCTCAGAGACGTCTGATTTAAATAACAAGCATGTTGATCTCGTCCGTGTTAACATGAAACAACACATGAAAGTGTTAGTGATACCGCTTCACGCGATGTCCTTCTGTAGTCTATAGTCAAACACTTAAGAGTTCGCGGGGTTTTTTTTCAACTAGAATTTTTTAGATGAAATTTCCAAAAACTTTTGAACAAATAGTTTGAATTGGCGCAAACAGTCTTCAAGATTTCAAACCACATGATGTTGTAAATAGGTGGTAGATCACTGGACAGGCAGTTCGCCGCACAGCCCTATATTTTGATATAGATACATGCTTGTTTTCTTAAATTCCTGTAAAACAGCAATCGATTGAAAAATGCCAGTAAAAGCTCAATTTTGCTAGTTGAAAAAAATAATCCACCAGCTAAAATTTGCTAGTAGTGAAAAAAGTTAATTTTGATCCCTGGAGCCTGTGAAGATGAAGAATATGGATACCCTGCTTTGATTTTCTTCATTGTTTGGGAACTTTAAAGCAAAAATTGGGGGAAATACCTGCTTTTTAGCATTGGGGCCATGTTTCAGCCCCCTACTACCCTAAAAAAAATCCCTAGACTCTTTTCTACTTTTTAATGGGAGGGGGGGAGGGGGGGGGGATCGCAGGTCCACCAACTCTAATGTCCAAGTGGACCTTCATTCAGATAATGAAGACCAGAACAGGTGCTATAAATAGATGCTAGTGTGGCACTAGAAAATAGAATTCAACATGTCGTAGCTCTTCTATTCACTAGCTGTTCTTACTTCAATGAAAACTCTAGGACCCCAGGTCCTCTCATCTCATAATTCCAGTCTTGGGTTTTCCAAGGTTAACCCTAGGAAAAAAGATACCCTGATCATCAATGATGTCAAACCCCAGGGAAAAAGGTACCCTGATCATCATTGATGTTGAACCCCAGGATAAAAAGGTACCCTGATCATCATTGATGTTGAACCCCGGGAAAAAAGATACCCTGATCATCATTGATGTTGAAACCCAGGATAAAAAGGTACCCTGATCATCATTGATGTCAAACCCCGGGATAAAAGGTCAAGTAGTGGCCCATTAACATGTACTTTAAATCTGTAATTTATATGAAGATACTGAAAACTGCCTGTTTAAATGTTCTGTTAATCAAAAACTACACCTGACTGGCAAACTGACGATATGCATGTCATACTGCCCTAGCAGAGAACGATAATACAATGTATTGCATAAAATAAATCTGATTTAAAACCTGTTTATGGTTATTATCTTTTTTAAAAAGTATAACTCTAGCTGCTTTTGTCAAACCAAAAGTACACACACATGATGGTCCTCCCTGCAGATTCGACATCACTCCATCTCTAATCTAACTAAAAACAGCAGTGCACAAGCTTTCATCGCTCTGTCAAAACTGTCATTTAAACACTGTGTGTACCAGTGAGGGTGATGATGTCAATAGTTTGAAATACACCACTTACTTAAATTCTGTGTGTAGGTAAATTTGTACACATTGATACTACGAGAACCCTGTTTTTATACACACACCCTTACCAGTACATATTCATTCTGACACAGACTGGTAAAATTCACATTTTTCAAAAATAATTCATGAAGTTGACTGAAGAATCCCATGTTATCAAAATGGCGTGTATATATGTTTTGCTAAATTAGGTCAACTGACCCAATTTGACACCTGGTTACAACGCTATGTACTGCGATACCCGTGATGATACATTCAGGTGTATTACACGATGAATTCCACATTTCCTTTCTTTCTTTTTTTTTAAACTCTCATGTCTGTGTATGTGAACAAAACTTAATTATTCAAAATGGCGTCGAATAACTCTGATGCAAAAGCTAATCTTAGAACGATAAAACTGCTACTTCAAGATGCAATGCTCTTAAAATTGTATGCTAAAAAGATTGACTCAAGTTGGGGGAACAAATTCACACGTATCGCGAGTCCGTACCCTTCGCAGGACGTGCATATTTCGTCGTGACACGAGATGCATAACGTCAAAACTCACCAGCATTCATCCATCGTTTTCTAGAGATTTAGGAAGGAATTTCAAGATGTAATACAAAATATCTCACTAAAAAACTTTTAATTACTATTCATATTGAAATTGTGAAGTCTCAATTCACTATCTTGACAAAACTATAACGAAAACCCGGTTTATTTTCATGTGAATCAAGACCGTAATTATTCAAAATGGCGGCGGCTTTCGGGATCAGCATCTAAAGTCATCATTTTCAGTCCCGTGTAGCCCGGAAAATTCTCACAATCTTACCTAGCAAAAGAAGTTTCAGCTCCCTCCGTTGATTCCTCTTGTCTCGCCGAATCTCCCTTTCTATTTGCTCATTAATTCGGCGCTGTTCTTTCGCTTCGTCGCTTAAACAACATGCCATTTTTTCACATTGACGTTCAGTCGAGTCCCCCGATTAGATTTTTCGTCTCGGGCGCTGCTTCGTCCAGTGAAAACGCTGAATTCTCAGCGTTACGTACAAAATGGGGAGACAATAACCGCGTTAATTTTACCCGCACATGGGGGCATTTAAGTCCCAAAATCAACCACTCAATTTAATGGCCTACAAAGCAATTGTCAGTAATAACAACTCGGCCTCGTCGTGAGCGATGAGCTACAAGGGTGTGGTGTCGATACGCCGAAGTATTGCAGAGCTCTACGCTGGCCAATCGCGGAATCGCGCACCTGATCGGGCGCTCGCATCTAATTAACAAAAAATAAGAGTCCTTTTAATTGCACTTATTAATATTTGGATTCGGGACACTGTAACCATATACCTGAGGCCGGGGATTTAATTATCGGAGAGTACTGTAAACATTCGGCGAGGTTCGGCGGTTGTGTTCAATTGACAGAACAGCCTGTTGGAACAGCCATTCACAATGCATACGAAATCAGCAGTTTTTCATTCAGAAACGCACAACTTACAAAATATCATTAACATGTTTTAATTTTCCATGTGAACATTGGGAGGAAAATGTAAATAATGACTAAATTAAATCGACTGATTTCAGAATAAGAATAATCGACTAAGTAACATTATTTTAAAACTCTTTAAATATGATTGAATATATTTCTTTCGAAAATAAAACAATGACGATCTTGAATGATGTGGAATGCATTATGTTAAATATGAGAAGTGGGGAAAAAATAAAGTATTTCTCAAATATAAAGCAATAGAATAACTTGATGATACATTTAGAATGTCTAATTTTATGCATTTGGTGAGCAATGTCGTTTTAGAGAACATCTGTACCGTTTATTATGGGGAATGCGTGTATACATGTAGATGCAGATCAATTCGGAAACTTTGTTGCATATACATGCATTTTTTTTTTTTAAATCCCACCGGCGGAAATAAATGGATTTACTAGGCCTAATTCAAATTAAAAAAAAAATCAAGTTTCTATGTTTCAAAAATCTTTATTGAATTTCATCAATCCTATTAAAATAAATTCTAATTTTATACGAATTTTTTTTTTAATTTTATTTCTTCAGGGGAGTACGGTGGTATGGGGAGGTATAGTTACTGATTCCTGTATAATAATTTAAATTACAGAAGATTTCAAAGTTTAAAAATTTCTTATTCGCAAATTTAATTTTTAGTTAAATTATGATGTTGCTGAGAACTTGCATAATTTCAAATAGAGAAGAATAAAGAATATCTAAATTTAGATATATCCAGAGGTCGAGGGATTTTTAATTTTTTTTTTAAAAGACGTCACCCTGTCGGGTGCTTATACTTGAAACAAAACTCTCTCTATCTCTCTCTCTGGATCCGCCACATCAAACATTATTTATAAGGCCTTTGACGGCTGGTGTTAACCTTTGACTTTACTTGACCTTATCCACATTCATCATGACCCTAATTCACCTCTAGACAAAAAAAAAAAAAAAAAAAAAAAAGATTGCGTCTTGATATAGGACCACACGATATCGCGATTCAAGAAGATGAAAGAAATAAGACACACAAGAAATCTAATTAAATGATACCCTGTAGAATCTATAGTATCGTTTTCATGACAACTTTTATCTTGTGTACACAGACACTGCAAGTGACCTTCCAGTGACCTTATGCAACCCCGGATAAACATTCTACTGCTAGTCGTCACCTACACGTTTGTACAGCTTTCTACGAGTTTGAGTGGGGGAACTCAAACGGCTTGCATTCCGATAGAACGGCTTGCGTGAATGCTACTTCTATACTGCACATAACATGACGTGTTGATAAAATGAAAATATACGTCACAAACGTCAACTAAGTATAACCCAATCGGATCACGCGCTCGTCTTTTTTCGTAACCGGTAAGAAGACTCGAACGTGGATCGGCGCAAGAATTGCATCAAATCGATGCATTTCTTCGCCGGAAGCGCGCCCATGGATGAGAGTTAAGAGGCCAGAACCGAATCCCAAACTTCCACCAGAGTTCGTTTGCTCACAAACCAAACTCTTCCACTTAGGCATTATGGGATAGCGATTTCGTACGCCGCGTATACTGTGACGTCACTGTAGAATGACGAAAAAACATAACGTCAAACGTAACCAACTTTCAAAACAAGAACGTAAACATCAAATTCATTACTTTACACAATAATTTGAACAGAGTCTCCCTACTTTTTAATGATCTTTTGATCATTTTATGTTTAAAATAAAATCCATACTTTTATATTAATGCTTTTAATATTAATATCTTCAGACTTTTAACTGCGAACTACTTCTTTAGTGTAATTTGTCTGCGTGATAATCGCGGACTCACAATATACAAATCTGTATATTGTGGTGCGTCACATAGGAGAGGTCTATCGTAGGTGACGTAATGAGGCCTCGACGGGGAGTTTGAACCGAATCCCTGAATAATATGTTATTTATATTTTCACCACAGATTAAGTTTTGGTATCATTAACGTCTTATTCACTCTAATACATAACATGTAAGTGGAAATTGATAGTGGTACAATACCTTAGATGTGTATAATATCTTAGATGCATTTGAAAGTTCACGTTTCGTACGACTGTGACGTCAAAGTTACGTTTATGTATACGTAACAACCAACTCTGATGGTGTCGATCCAAACTTCCACCAAAGTTCGTTTGCTCACAAACCAAACTCTTCCACTTAGGCATTATGGGATAGCGATTTCTTAGGCCGGGTATATTGTGACGTCACTGTAGAATGACGAAAAAACATAACGTCATACGTAAACAACTTTCAAAACAAGAATGTAATCATCAAGTTCATTACTTTACACAATAATTTGAACAGAGTCTCCCTACTTTTTAATGATCTTTTGATCATTTTATGTTTAAAATAAAATCCATATTTTTATATTAATGCTCTTAATATTAATATCTTCAAACTTTTAACTGCGAACTACTTCTTTAGTGTAATTTGTCTGCGTGATAATCGCGGACTCACAATATACAAATCTGTATATTGTGGTGCGTCACATAGGAGAGGTCTATTCGTAGGTGACGTAATGAGGCCTCGACGGGGAGTTTGGGTGTCGATCCACATACGAGGTTCATTTGCGGTTACGGAAATAGCCGAGTAGTTACGATTGAGTATAACCTTCACATGCAGCTATATATGACGTCACAATGAAACGAAACAAGGGAAAATTTCATCACAGTTTAGCGCCATTTACTGAAATTTTTTAATAATTATAAGTTATAGACTTTGTATGGGAAAGTATGACGACCGAGTTTTTTGGCGCGTAGACGGACCGAGCTTGCGAGGTCCGTCCGCGACAAAAAACGAGGTCGTCATATTTCCCATACAAAGTCTATAACCTTTTTATTATATACTTTCAATTTCATTTAGAAACTAACAATAATTTATTTTTTACAATTTCTTTATTGGTTTAACTGAGTAAAAGATGAAAAACACGAAAAATTTGAAAATTAACGACGTAGTAATTTGCTTGTGTATTGATTGTGACGTAATGTTTGCGAGCCGGAATGTTTCCGAGCATATATCGCATATGCCAGCAAACTTTTAAAGAAAAAAGAAGAAATGAAATTGAAAGTATATAATAACGCTATACATAGCAGCATATTTCATTACATGCTTTAAAAATATAGTCTCGGAAAACCCTTTGGCTATACCCCCCCCCCCCCCCCCCCCCCACATTGTACTCCAGTATACCTCTCCATCCTATTTTAGCTTGAGTGATTTAATTTTCTTCTTTTTTTGTCCATCGTACGTCTGTCCGTAAATTTTACACATTTTTTACTTCTTGTCCAACCTGATAAAAATCAGGTTC
Source organism: Ostrea edulis (assembly GCF_947568905.1). Taxonomy (NCBI): domain Eukaryota; kingdom Metazoa; phylum Mollusca; class Bivalvia; order Ostreida; family Ostreidae; genus Ostrea; species Ostrea edulis. Next base: position 64,070,554 of record NC_079171.1, read on the forward strand.
TTTGATCCGCTCACGTACATATGTAAGTCGCTACGCTGGGTAGCGGTCTAAGTGTGCGAATCAAAGAATTTGATTTAAGAAATGAAACTTATAATTCTCTATTTGATGAATGCATCAAACGAAAAACTGAACGGAAAACCTCATCAATGCGCGAAGCGCATTAATAAAAAAGTGAGAAAATAAATTTTTACCTATGATTGGAATTTTTTTTTTTAAAAAGGTCATCATTAGTCACATAAACATGCAAGCACTCCAATGTAGTCCAGATTCAGATCAAACCATGGCCCCTTTGGTTAGGCCCAGTGGCGGATTTAAGGGAGGGGCACAGCCGGCACCGCCCCCCCCCCTAAAAATTTCAAAGATAAATCGTGGTATATATTGTTTAGAAGGAAAAAAAATGTACCAAACGATAAAAGAAGAAATAATTTCTTCCACTCCTGCATGGAGAAATAAATGACAAAATCTTTTGATTTCTTGAATTACTTTATTGGGAGAACTTAATCTTTTTTTTAATTTTTTTAACCCTTAAAAATTTGCGTCATTTATTAATTTCACCTCATGAAAAATTATAGAAAATAGTACAAATGTACCCCCAGACCCCCTGCCTCATAAAGTGGCACCCCCGTAACTGCAAATCCTGCATGGATCCGCCCCAAGGGTTAGGGCTGAAACAGGGGTTCAGAGTTTTACATGGGATTGATTTCGCGCTGTGTTAAAGTGATATTAGCTCCCAATCTGAAAATTTCATTTTGTTGTAAAAATGTGCTATTACGATGATTTTCTATGTATGTAACTTTAACCATGGCCATTGATAGAATTAAAACTATGTTTAAAATTTTGTCCAAATAAAGATTTCTAGACACTGTTTAATGGTGTTCAGAATTAACTTGCAAATTGAAAAATTTGCTCTAAACGATATTTTTTAAAAGCATATTTATTCGATGTAAACAAAAACATGAAACGAACCTTGTTTACATAACAAATAATTATGAGCTATGTACATGTGTATATCTCTTGTAAATCGACAACTGACATTAAAGTTTTTGCTTACCATTAGATGATTAGAATTACCCTTATTAAGCATTCTAAACATTAAAAATGGAAAAATTAAATTTGAAAATTTTCAGCTAATATTGTGTCCATGTCCCTTTGATTATACACACATTCCCAACTAAGTTGTGTGTTTTTACGCTACCTTGATATTGGTTTGTGTGTGTTTATGCTACCTTGATATTGGTTTGTGTGTGTTTATGCTACCTTGATATTGGTTTGCACCTGTCTGATTGGTCTGTCCATTGATCGCTCTACAAGAACTCTTTCATTGAGGCCAATTTTTTTAAAAATTGGTTTACGGATTTCAAAATTTCAAATCCGTCCGGAGGAGGTAAAAAAAAAAAAAGTTCAAATTACAAAATGTTAAGTAATAAAAATGAACTTGATTTGAGGTCAATGTTTTATTATCAACTTTAATATTCTCGGCACTGTCAACGTAAGACGGTGATATATAGTGCACCATGGCAACAATACTGGTTCCTTCAAAATATTATTTGTTTATTAAATTAACTTTCTATCATTATCAAATGTCCATTGTTTGCCGTTTAGTTATGTAAATCCCAAAATAAAAGAACCACATCGTTTTTCCATTCAAAAGACGGCATCCATGACGTATATAGGGACGCACTAATCATCTGAAGTACTAAAATCCTAACTGACCTTACCAAGCTTATATTTTGTCTAAAAATTTACTTTTAAGCTTTAAATTCTTATTTATGTGGTAGTTGTACTTAGTTTAGTTTTATATTTTTATATTGCCATTCACATTCATTCACTTCAATACATATTGCGCTGCGCTACTTACTAACTTTGTGTTGTGTGTTAAAGAAACCTAAACACCCTTTTAAATATAATGGTTTAATCCGTAAGGGTCCAGTTAGAACATAACTCGGATTAGTTCATGTATCTCTTAGGTGTCATACTTGTTCTGTCATCTGATTGGTCTTAGTATTTTGTTCTAGCCAATAGGAATTCCTGGCGGGAATTCCTGAGTTCTTTTTATGAAATAGTTCAGGAAAATCTAGTTTTGAAAGAGATTCCAAAGGGTGTTGCCACTATTGAGTTCTTAAAAAGCATAAAATATATATTTAATTTATAGAGGATTTGCTAACACCAACAACTGTCATCATAAGAGTTTTAAGCAGTTCACCTTGATTTCGGAAGCTGTAGCTCAGTTCCATAAACTGGATTTGTTTTCATTGTTTCCAAAAAGTAAACGAATCTACGACCTTAACCATCTTGTGGGTTATTCTTATACTCAAGACCGGTTACATTTATGAAGTCAAGTAATGTTATAAATAAAATTCATGAACCCTATAAACATTTATTAAAACATTCTGAATTTTATATAGGTCAGATCAATTTATTGTTGGTAGTCAACACATTTTATACAATGAATGAATTCAATAATGTTAAATATGTTTTCAACCTCCTTCAATATATGAAGAATTACACATTTCAAATATTCATTAATATCCTCGGCAAAATGTATGCATGGTAAGGTCAGGTAGGGTTATACTTGTTTAGGTGATTAGTGCAAACCAGCGTACGTCATGGATGCCATCTGAAAACAAGTGTTTGTTTTTATTTTCTAAATGGTATGCAATGCATAACTTATGTTAATTAGAAGTTAGTTTCATAAACAGATAACTTATTGGAAGCAAAAAGCATTGTTACTAAGGTGCAGAATAATTGTTAGCACCGGCTGAACTCACTGAAGTTGACCGATCAACGTTCCACACATGACATATAGACTGTCCCGAGATTTCAACGATCGACGGAGGCGTCTGTCCAAATATCCAGTCCAGCGGAATCTATTTTCTTTTCTTTCTTTCAATTTTTTTGTTTGTTTGTTTGTTTGTTGTTTTTTTTTTGTTTTTTGTTTTTTGTTGTTGTTGTTGTTGTTGTTGTTGTTGTGAAAAGGAAAAATTACAGCGTGGGAAATATAAAAAGGAGTGAAAAACTTTTATTTTTTTCCAACATCCCAAAAAATCAGTGCGGCGGATCCGTAAACCAACTCAATAAAAAAAAGGCCTGACAGATGTCAAACTTGGTGCATTGGTTCCTCCTAAAAAAAATTGATAACCCTACAGATTTTGAGGTCACGAAGTCAAAGGTCAAACTATATTTTGGACATAAAAAATATTGTCCACTCAATAGCTGTACACGGTTTCTCCCTTAGAAGATTTAATTTTTATGTTACAAAGGTCAAGGTCAAACTACTCTGAACGTAAGGATATACTTTTTGTCCAGTACACGGGAACCCTTGACTTGATTGACAGACATCAATCATTTGCTTGATTGACACCAACCTTGATACAATGGTACATCCTAGGGAGTATATGGCGCCAAATTGATTTTGAGGTTACAAGTTCAAAAGTCAAGGTCAACATTACTCTGGACATCTATCATTTGTTATATTGACATTCATTATCATTATTTTCGGCTGTTGGTATGTTGCGAGGGAATGTCATCTTGTTTTGGTTTTTTTTTTAAATTTATCATTTTTTACTTAATTATTTTGTTGATGTATAATGATAGGATTGCCTAGTTTGTCTTTGTTTACTGTTTATGGGACACCTGACAGCACTATAATACAGTTATTGATCGACTCCGAGGACAACAGCTGTTTTGTTTGACCCGAGTCCTATATACGGATCCGTTCTCGGGTCAAACAAAACAACTGTTGTCCGAGGACACAGTCATTAACTGTTTTCTTACACACCGGTACTTTCATGTTATTTACTAGATGCACATTGTTTGTAGACTTTGAATTTTTAACAAGACAGAATGGTTGAGTACACCATTTAAAGTATCCACAAGTGTAAGAAGCATACCCAATAATCAACAATCGAGTTTTCGTGGTTCTGCTCATTTCATCATCAAAACATGCAGTGAACCTCGCCATTACGTAACAAAATATCAGCCGATCGATAATCACGTGACTGAGGTAGCCAATGAAAATTGGACAGACTATTGCCCGGTCAGCAATTCGTAAATGTTGACCGGTCAACAAACTGCGAACATGAGAATTGGTTTATATAACAGTTAAAATGTTGGTTCTAAATCGTATTAGCTTTTTGTAGGAAAGAAATGAAGGTAATGCCGTACATAACAATGAAAATAAGCGCTTAAGCTACTTAACAATACATTTATACTATAGCCTACAGAACAAAGCTACCCTATGTACAGGTTTTTACATATAACAATACATTTATACTATACCCTACAGAACAAAACTACCCTATGTACAGGTTTTTACATATAACAATACATTTATACTATAGCCTACAGAACAAAGCTAGCCTATGTACAGGTTTTTACATATAACAATACATTTATACTATAGCCTACAGAACAAAGCTAGCCTATGTACAGGTTTTTACATATAACAATACATTTATACTATAGCCTACAGAACAAAGCTAGCCTATGTACAGGTTTTTACATATAACAATACATTTATACTATAGCCTACAGAACAAAGCTAGCCTATGTACAGGTTTTTACATATAACAATACATTTATACTATAGCCTACAGAACAAAGCTAGCCTATGTACAGGTTTTTACATATAACAATACATTTATACTATAGCCTACAGAACAAAACTACCCTATGTACAGGTTTCTAAAGTTGGGTATTGTGTACAAACAACTTAGAAAATTCCTCGTGTATAAAAAGCTCCGTGCTATTGTTATTTGACGTGATGTTTTACACGCGCACGCACGCACCCTCCCACGCACCCGCCCACCACACACACATGCAGAGAGTCACTTGTAGTTTTCATAGATTAAATAAAGAGGGTCAGAGTCACGTGATGTAAAATTTAGAATTATTTTTTTCCCAGGTAAGAGGAATTTGTTAGGGTGCATCCAGGTGTTCACATTCTTACTTACAGATCCGTAAATCTAAAATATTCATTTAAATCTCCCAACTCAAAACTCGGATTGCTTTTTGATAACTTTTTGATAGCCGTTGATCAGACGCTTTGGTCTCCAGTCTATTTAAAAAATAAATAATAATAAAAAAAAAAACCCACACCTTTTTTGGTAAGATACAATGTAGTCCAAATTTCATTTTAAAAAGTTTAGAAAGTTTTAAGTTTATAATCCCTCGTGCTGTTTGTGAGTTTTTAATGGAGAGTAGCCATATATAGTAATTTAGTAAGAAAGAAATACAACTGTGTGTAACTGGTAAATTAAGACATTTTATGAGTAAGGGGCGAGATCAATAGATCGATGTCGGATAAAAAATCTAAATTCAAATAGCTACGGGGAAAGGGGTGTGTGTGTAAAATCTCACGTAAGTTTCTTTCATCAGACATCGATTACACTTTAGTGGAGAGAGAAATAACAATGAAGCGATTGCTACACATGATAATATTACATTTTAATGAACATTTCATAGTTTTAATGTGCACTTTCATTTGTGAATAAAAAGCAGAAAATTATACAGAGTGTTTGTTATTCATATACTTACTAATCGATTTGCTGCGAAATTTAGTTTTAAGGGGGGGGGGGTGTCTTGCTGAAAACTACGTGAATTTAGTTTTTTGTGAACATTGAATTTTTTATCTCGCCCCTAAAATAAAGTTGTTTAATTGCTAATTAAAAAGTAAACGATAAGACTGCTGGTTCAGACGTTTAGGACGCTGCAGACCTGTAGCTCTCAGGGAAAAATAAACTTGGGAGCTACTATCCTGCAGCATTTTTTTTTCTTTTATGTAGAAAAATGTGTCAAAGGTTCACATAGAAGTAAAAGGTATTGAAAAAATTAAATTCCTATGTAGTGAATGTATTGACCGAAAAATTCTATAGATATTCCTTTTAATATTACCAACCGTTTCTATCTCTTGTGGGGGGGGGGGGTATAAAAAAAATTTCGGATAACGCATTTGCAGGCGCATTCCAAAGTACAAAACTAGTAAACAGTACACAGTACACAGGGGAAAGTTTTGATACGTACTATATGTCAAATTTTGACAATCAATGAGAGAGAGAGAGAGAGAGAGAGAGAGAGAGAGAGAGAGAGAGAGTCACTTATGCCACTAATCATACGTCAATATTATCACGGTAGAATATAGGTAGAATCTTCACAGGTCTCGTATTGATTTTAAAAGACTAAGGTCATTTTTTTTAAAGAATTAAAAATTAGTCCAAATGACTGGTACAAGCTGTTTTCTATTAACAACACAAGACCCCCACCCCCACCCCCACCCCAATTTTATTTATCTATTTCCAAATTTAAAACGATTATAATCTTAAAATCATGTCTCTTGAATATTTGCTTCCTGGACAAAAAATACAAGTTGGCTCCTGGTATAACTATTGACAGGCATGCGGTCATTTCAAAGTTTAAAACAAATCACTCATATATATCTGTTTTAATTACATTAGAAAGGAATAAGATGATTTGGGATGAGAGAGAAAATTCACCAAAATGACCTGCCATTAAGGATGTAATCTACATCGTCATAATGGCTTACTTCCTTTACACACATGAATGAAAATATGAATATAAACAATATTTGTCTAGCTCATTATTTGGTTAGCACGTCGACTACTGAATTGTAGATCGCGGGTTCGAGTCCATCAGGGGTTTTAGATTTTTTTCATATTGCTTTCTACTAAAACTGCATATTTTTTTACTAAACAAAGTAAATTTGAAAGTTTTCAATTTCAAAATATTGTTGTACATATCCTCCACTTTTCATCGATATCAAATTTCTCTGGTGTAGCATTCCTCCTAAGTCCTCCTAAGTCGAGAAGTTGAACGTATTTTAAACTGAAATATCTTGGATATGGTTGGTTGGTGGAGAATTTCTCACCCACATGGAGACGTCACCATTGTCAGTGAATTAGGACTGCAAAATTTAGACCTACGGCCTTTGAGCAGGGCTTCGGGGGGATCTTTATCGTGTCACACCTGCTATGACACGGGGCCTCATTTTTTGTGGTCTCATCCGAAGGACCGCCCCATAAAGTCGCCTCTTTCGACAAACAAGTGGTACTGAGGACCTATTCTAACCCACATCCCGGGGGAGGGGTACTGAGGACCTATTCTAACCCACATCCCGGGGGAGGGGTACTGAGGACCTATTCTAACCCACATCCCGGAGTTCGATAACCAATGGAAAAAAAGAACTGAAAGTATGTCTATTTCGGTGGCGAATCTTGAGGGTTGATAAAAAGTCAAACGTAATGAAAAATACCCAAACGTGTAGGGATAAAATATTGTATTGGATGAAAAATTCTTTATTTTTTTTCTTCAATGGAACCTAATCGATTATATTATTTACCATTTCTTTATCGTTATCTAAGCCCCTCCACCTTGGTTGAACATTTAAAAAAAATGTCACGTAATGTTTTGCATGGGGGTGGGGTGGGTGGTTGGGGGTTAGAACGAAACTTGGGTCGTAACCCCATCTATCCCACCCACCCCTTTGAATTTTATTTTGGATTTGTGGGGTGTATGTGAATTTGGTTGACTGCCACTACTAGATGAAACTTTGGACTTAAAACTGTAAAAACTAGATCAATCACCTTGTGCAATTATAATCTTGTACCTGTATTGTCATCGTCGGATACGCACGGCTGATCTCGTCTTCTACTCATCACGTGATGAGTCGGATACGCATGGCTGATCTCGTCTTCTACTCATCACGTGATGAGCGAGAAGTCAGGGATCAGTGATGAGTGGAAGACCGTGCGAGATCAGCCGTGCGTATCCGACTCATCGCTGACGATCAGCCGTGGGTATCCGACTATGCTGAATATTGCATGGCTCGTACAACTTGTTGATTGATCAATATCATGTTAAATTTCAGATCAAACATAGTGAATGTACACCATATCAAAAATACTTGCCAGGGTACCTTTTTTCTGCCAGGGTACCTTTTTTCTGCATCTAGCAGTTTTAGTACCGCTTAATCTGAACTATATAACACAGCCCTCAAAGGATTTTATAAATTGAAAAAAGATTTTTTTATGTTTAGCACCAGGAATTAAAACAATTATTCTCTTTGACCACACAATAAAACCAATTTTATCATATAATTCTGAAATATGGGGTGGATACATAGGTTCATGGAATAAATTAAAATCATCACCATTTGATCCAGACAAACTTTTTAAATCACTTCACTGTGGGAAGCTTCAACTAAAATATTTTAGATATATTCTTGGTGTACATAAGACAAGTACAAATTTTGCTGTACTATCAGAATTGGGGAGATTTCCTCTGCATCATGATATTTTGAAATCAATCATTTAATTGTTAATGGTACAGGCTTGAAAAACCAAAATGAATTTAAACTACTTAATGATGTTTATATGTGTAGTAAATCTTTACATTTAAACAACAAACTGTCATGGTACTCACTAGTGGAAAAAGCTTTAGAATATGTTAAAATTGGATATCCGTTAAGAGATTTTAGTCAGTATAGATTTAAGAAAATTGTAAAGAAATTACTCTGTGATAAATACACTGAAACCTGGTACAATAATCGAAATAAATTAATTGATGGGAAACTGTGCACTTATTTTAAACTTTTTTAAATGTGAAAAGTTTGTTGATGAAAGAAAATCTTTTTGTGGTGCTATAGAAAAAACAGTTAAATTTTTTGATAAACTCAATGATGAACAAAAATTCATTTACATATTATGTTCTGAAGAGCCATCTATTCTAAATATAACTGGAAAATTTATTTTGAACAATATATGACACTGTATTTGTATATGTGTTATGTAATCACTTCTTTCTTTACTTGTATATGTATATGTACATTATTTGTATGTATTTTCATGCAGCCCCTTGAGGGCCCTTCATTGCGGGTACCTGTAAAGTGCGAAACGAAATCGAAACGAAACGAAACGAAATCTACCGAAACGAAACGAAATCTGCCGAAACGAAACGAAACCCACCGAAACGAAACGAAACCTACCGAAACGAAACGAAACATACCGAAACGAAACGAAACAGATTGTATAATCGAACTCTTTTAATTATAATAATTAAAAATGGTATCTTAGGCCCCTGTTAAAGTTTACACATATAAATAAAATTCGCCCCCCCCCCTTTGATGTAGGCTTTCGACTTGACTGATACAAAGTTTTAAAAGTTGGAAGGGGCACAAAGTACATAGATACCATGTGCAATTAGCTTCGGATCCATAAATTTCAGAACGGAAGGTTACAGTCTCACAGGTCAGAAGTCTGGGGAAACACACTAAACGAGGGATGGGGTCGTCGGCGTTGGATCCGCTTTTGGGCATGAATACATGTTTTAGTATTTTTTGCTCTAAAGACAAATATATGTATACATGTGGATATTGTGTATTTGTATGTAGTATATCAAACGGTGGATTCTGAATATGTCCTCCCGTTCTCTTTGTGATTTCTGCTTAAAATTCCCTTGTTCATAAGCCTTTTCAGTTTACAAAATGCCGACCTCCTCCTAATATTATTGCATTAAAAAAATTCCGTTTTCCGTCCCGTTTTCAATTCCCCGTCTTAGCAACACCCAAAATGTATAGAGTTTTTCCATTATTGAAAGTACTCGCACCTCAGCAGTTGGAGATAAAATAAGAGGTTAAGAGCTCTTCCTGCTTTCAATTTTCTCAGACACCAGCTTCTTCAAACAATGTATCTATGCCCAAAGGCGGATCCAACGTCGGCGACCCCACCCCTCGTATAGTGTGTTTCCCCAGATCTCTGAGACTGCAACCCTCGGTTCTGAAATTTATGGATCCGAAACTAATTGTGCATGGCATTTAATCAACTACGGATATGTACTTTGTGCTTACTCCCCCCTTTCCAGCTTTTAAAACTTTGTAACAGTCAAGCCGAAAGCCTACATCAAAGGGGAGGCGAATTTTATTTATATGTGGTAACTTTCACAGGGGCCTAAGATACCATTTTTAATTATTATAATTAAAAGAGTTCGGTTATACAATCTGTTTCGTTTCGTTTCGTTTCGGTGGGTTTCGTTTCGTTTTGGTACATTTCGCTTCGTTTCGGTAGATTTCGTTTCATTTCGTTTCGCACTTTACAGGTACCCCCTTGATTGCATGGAAAATCAGTAGGCCTAAAATATGTTCGTAAAAGTAAAAAAAAATATTCGTAAAACTCTGTTAGCAAATTTACGTAATGCGCTTTGTAATTAATGATATAATGGAGATTTTCAAGAACCACCAAATATATAATATGTAATTGTATATATTAATTAGCCTATGTATATCATCGGAAGTTATTATCAATGTCATAACAGTACATTTGTTATACATTTAAAACCTTTAGTTTGTGACAACCTATTAGATTTTATTATTTTGTATAGTGTACATATGATAAGCCAGAGTAATTTCATTCCTTTCTAATTCTCTTCCTTTTTTCCTATCTTTGAATGAATGCCTATTAGAGTGGATGTGTGAGTAAATGGTAGAGACTTTTTCGGGAAACACTCTTCCATATCATTGCTGATTTGCATGTTATAAAAATATTTCAAACGTTTGTTAGATCTAGATTTACTCAATGTCTTCATTTCACTTCCTGTCACGACACCGACAACTCCCCTCGCATCAATTTTTACACTGAAATACAGTCAAGCGAGTTTAAAATGAGTTGAGAAGTCACCGAGAACCATGATCAAAGCCATTCTCGTTTTCAATAATCACGGAAAGCCTCGGCTTTCCAAATTTTACCAATATTTCGTAAGTCTTTACTTGATGAAAATGTTTTGATTATGGGCATTATCATGTTATTTGATTCGCGATAAAGTGTAAGAGTTATTTGCTCTTTAAATTTGGTTTATTCCGTTAAATTACTATAGGAATATGCAAATTTTCAAACATTTGCATATGGCACAGGTGAAATAAGTATAAATTAAAACAACCTTGTAGGGTGGTGGTGGTGGAGACGGAATAAACTGTATATGCCTGATCATGTGGCGTAACAATGCTCAGATGACGCAGTGAGCGACTTACCAGGGTTTGACACTAAGGCACGTCCGACCGACCGAGTCTACTAAATTATAGGTCCGGTCGGGTAAAATGTCGATTTACTAGTATAGTCCGAATGGTCGTGTTAAAAAAATAAACAAGAAACTTTACTTTAAGATATTTTATTCTTAACTAAAAGAAATATAGGATTAAACATTCTTTTTGAAGAATTTATCGATGTGTAAACTCTGGACATTTTACTCACAAACTGAATAAAAGTGCGAAGCACTTTTATGTTAAGTTTGTAAGTAAAATGTCCAGAGTTTACACATCGATAAATTCTTCAAAAAGAATGTTTGATTCTTATAATTCCAATTCGTTCCCTGCATTATCAACTTCAATAATTTGAATACTTTCCCCGCACTATGTTGTTTGTTTTCAAGCGCGTATGTATACATAGCGTTTTGGGGTTTATTGATGTGTAAATTCTCGTTTAGATTTATCTTTGTCCAATCTAGGGCTGTGCGGTGCACCGAAAATTTCGGTGCACCGCGATTCATACTATTCGATTCGATGCACCGATTACAAATTCCAGATTTCGGTTCGGCTCAGTTTAGATTTTACATACACTGAAAACAACAAATATGGCGTCCGAGTTATGTTCAGAACATGTGGATTTTTATGCAGCATAGATTTAAATCACTACTGTGTTGAGATTTCGCATTTTCACCACTCAGACACCAGCAAAATATGGTCTGTAAGATCAATGCAGTTTATCTTTTTAATGACATATAGCATTTCTGTCAGTGCTGGCGTGAAATCAACATCGTTGATAAGGACACAGATTAAATTATTTGACAGTTAATATGAGAGAGAAGTAAATCAACGAAGGATAGATCAGTTGATGAAATTGTTGAATATTTACATATTAATGAAAACAACATCATATATATTTTCGATTGACGATAGATTTATAATGATTTGTTTGATAATCCTAAAATTATGCAGCACGTTAATATATAAGAAATATGATAGAGTGTCAATGTTTTCTTTTTTTTTTTATCAAAGTTATAATTTGCAGTTACAAATAGATATTGATCTTTACAAATGGCGAATTATAATTATACAAAATTTGAATAAAATGAAATCATGTATGCTACTCATTAAAATTGTAAAATTTTTGTGCTGTCACTAGGTAAATTGGACCTAAAAAGAACCGAATCGAAAAAAACCGAATCGTGCTGTTCTGAATCGAAACCGAACCGAATCGAGTTAACCCTGAATCGTCCCAGCCCTAGTCCAATCAAAACAATTATAATAAATAACATTGGAATTATATAACTGTAAAGAGTTTGCAAGCAATCTTGAACCGTGTGATGGAATAATCTCTATTTTTTAGTTCTAATAAATATGTCACGGTCGGTGTTTTACGACATCTACACGATGTTAATTTTAAACAGTTCATTTGAATTGACTATAATAAAGTGTTTATCAAGTTAATAAATTACGTCGTAAACAACTATTTATCGGTGTTGACATATGTGCGGGAATGTCTCTATATTTAAATACGACTTCTCGTCCTCAAGGAAAGATGTCCCAGGAGAAAAAAAGAAAAGATTAGGAAGAAACAAAGCAGGGCTTATGAAATATAAATTAAATAAAAAGCCGGTTGAGGTCAATTTATACTAAATAGACTAAAGAATATCCGTGACGGGTAGAATTTAAAGAAACAGAAAACGTGTTTGAAAATCAAATTGAATGACGATACTTAGATATTTTTGAGACAATTAAATACGTTTTGGTTCAAACTTAACGCTTGTCATTAAAATGAAGTATTTAAATATGGAGAAACTATCAGTTTTTGTCTGGAAAGTTGGTCAGGGCTAGTGGATATAAAGTCAGGTCTAGTAAAAATCATTTGAAGTAGCCCGACTGGTCTAGAGCTCAAAAAAGTAAATGTCAAACCCTGAACTTACAGACATTTGTTTAATATATACGGTGTGACCGTTGGACCGAGCGAAGTCATTGGCGTGTCCCAAGTGATAATCATAATTCTGTTAAGAACGGTAACATTTTAACACGGTAATATGATTCATTTTAAAAATATATTATTTATGAAATTCCCTTTGCACTAAACGCTCAGTGACATCTAAATATTAAAGGGGGATATATGAGGATAATTACAGGATCCGCCTATTCCTTTACCGCGGGGAATATAACGCCAGCCGACATAAACCATGCATGGCCATCAGCTTCTTCGTCTTTCAAATAAAACAGTTACAAACAACAATACATCCCGTTTGCAATATTAAAAAAATAGCTAAAACTAAACGAAAACTAACCAAGAAATTCAATGTGGTAAAAAGGTCCGCGTAAATATCGTATATTTTTATTTAAGGTAATTCGTGAAATCGTTCATCTATTTAGTCGTATTACTTTTTTTTCTATTTGATGATTGGCTAAAAACTGTAACAACAATAATTATACCATTCATTGTTAACAAACTGAATGTTTGAATTACAAATTGCATGTCTGTCTTGTATTTTTGCTATTCAAGATCAAAATGCGAATAACTGTAGAAGCAACTAATGAACAAAACAATATGGCGGCACCCATATGGATCACAACATTTTCAGTGAACGTATGTAGAGATTATCTCTATTCCTTTGCTGATTTTCTCATTTTTTCCTATGCATACATGTTACCTTTAGAGCCTTGCTTCACGGAGGGGCCTATGGCCCGTCCGAGCTTTGCTCGGTATTATGGTCAGTTAATGTTAATGTCATTGGATGTAGGCACCTAAAGGTCACTTCGTATGTGTTGATAGAGGAGTGGTTCTGTTTTGATCTAGGAATTTTTTTTTTTTTTTTTTTTTTTTTTTTTATACAACTTATTGATAAAATTTTGGGTGCCTGTGCAGATGCATTTGTAAACATTTTGACATGCTGTATCAGTCAGGTGTTAAATGGTCGCTGGTGGTCAGGGATCTCAGATCTGAAGGCTGACGGACATACTTATTTATGTATTCATCAATCAAGGGGGCATATGTAGTTTTAACAATTAACATAACAACTAAAAGTACAGGTCAAGCCTGTTGCATTTTACTGAACGCATTTGTAATAAACATATCAAATCGAAAATTGAGGCAATGAATCAAACATTGAATTGAGTGTTTATATTGAAAAGTATCGATAATTCGGTGAATTGTTTCAGCCCTACTATATGGGTGATCAATAACTGGTACAATGTACTGATGAACAGTATCATCTCTGATAGGGCGATATATTACAATATCATATCACAAAATTTACAATGACAAAATATTCTTGAAAATATAAAAGTCTTTTTAGTTATAAATCTTTAACTTTTTATTTGTAAATAAGAGAATTTTTCTTAATATAAATAATTATATAAAGAATTTAAATTATAACCTGTTCATTTCAAAGTACATGCACTATCTTAAATGCTTTAACCTTTTTTATGTCTGAAAATCAGAAAATGTTTAAACGGAAAAACCTATAAAAAAGTCTGTTGCAATACAATGTTACACTATGATATTGATATTATTGCCCTGCCCTATTTCCCAATGCCAAATACTATCTTTTTTTCCCCATTTTAAGGTTGAAAGTATCTTTGGATATGCACGGCTGATCTCGTCTTCTACTCATCACATGAGGTCAGCCGTGGGTATCCGACGAGGACTAAAAGATGCCTATCAACAAACTGCGATGACATTGTAATTCGAGGTTCCTAATTCATCTGAGGCATCCAATTTCTTCACTTCCTTTTGAATAGAAAGGAGACATAAAAAAATGATGCACATTTGTAAAATGTTTATTTGTTTATCCCTTAACATATGGTCTATTTGGAGTTGATTTGAAAATAAATGCTATTTGTTTATCTTACAGAAAATTATCAATTTGTTCTAGTTTCATGCTATTTTGAATGGGCATGGGGCCAAAAATAAAAATTGATTTGTTTGATGTACTCCGACCGACCTATCAAATTTGCTCCTACTCAATCATTTTTTTCAGCAATTTAATTTTTTTTTTTTACTTTTTGGTTTCCCTGAAAAATAGAAATTTCTCCTTATTTTAAAAGAAAATTTAGAAATTTACATGATGTTAAGAAAAACCCTACCTACCGACCCACCTTGAAAAACGTGGGTCGGAGTACATCAAACAAGAATATTTTTAATGATGGTCTGGGGTACCATTCTGAAAATAGTAGAAAATCAGTGATTTTTTAAGGCCCATTTAGGGTCCGAATTTCGGCCCTTTGCCCTCCTAAAAATTTAATTATTGTGGATATTTTATTTATGCAGGTAAAGTAATTGATGGTGTTTTAGTTCCTCTCCTGTGGTTTAGTATATTTAGTTATGTGATATGTTCCTGTTGTTGTTAGAGCACCTAACTAGAGGTCCTGTCTGTGATTGTTAGAGCACCGAACTAGAGATCCTGTCTGTGATTGTTAGAGCACCTAACTAGAGGTCCTGTCTGTGATTGTTAGATCACCTAACTAGAGGTCCTGTCTGTGATTGTTAGAGCACCTAACTAGAGGTCCTGTCTGTGATTGTTAGATCACCTAACTAGAGGTCCTGTCTGTGATTGTTAGATCATCTAACTAGAGATCCTGTCTGTTGTTGTTAGAGCACCTAACTAGAGGTCCTGTCTGTGATTGTTAGATCACCGAACTAGAGGTCCTGTCTGTGATTGTTAGAGCACCTAACTAGAGATCCTGTCTGTGATTGTTAGAACACCTAACTAGAGGTCCTGTTTGTGATTGTTAGAGCACCTAACTAGAGGTCCTGTCTGTGATTGTTAGTTCACCTAACTAGAGGTCCTGTCTGTGATTGTTAGTTCACCTAACTAGAGGTCCTGTCTGTGATTGTTAGATCACCTAACTAGAGATCCTGTCTGTGATTGTTAGTTCACCTAACTAGAGATCCTGTCTGTGATTGTTAGAACACCTAACTAGAGGCCCTGTCTGTGATTGTTAGATCACTTAACTAGAGGTCCTGCCTGTGGTTGTTAGATCATCTAACTAGAGATCCTGTCTGTGATTGTTAGAGCACCTAACTAGAGGTCCTGTCTGTGATTGTTAGAGCACCTAACTAGAGGTCCTGTCTGTGGTTGTTAGAGCACCTAACTAGAGGTCCTGTCTGTGATTGTTAGTTCACCTAACTAGAGGTCCTGTCTGTGATTGTTAGATCACCTAACTAGAGATCCTGTCTGTGATTGTTAGTTCACCTAACTAGAGATCCTGTCTGTGATTGTTAGAACACCTAACTAGAGGCCCTGTCTGTGATTGTTAGATCACTTAACTAGAGGTCCTGCCTGTGGTTGTTAGATCATCTAACTAGAGGTCCTGTCTGTGATTGTTAGAACACCTAACTAGAGATCCTGTCTGTGATTGTTAGAACACCTAACTAGAGGTCCTGTCTGTGATTGTTAGAGCACCTAACTAGAGGCCCTGTCTGTGATTGTTAGATCACTTAACTAGAGGTCCTGCCTGTGGTTGTTAGATCATCTAACTAGAGGCCCTGTCTGTGATTGTTAGAGCACCTAACTAGAGGCCCTGTCTGTGATTGTTAGAGCACCTAACTAGAGGTCCTGTCTGTGGTTGTTAGAGCACCTAACTATAGATCCTGTCTGTGATTGTTAGAGCACCTAACTAGAGATCCTGTCTGTGATTGTTAGAGCACCTAACTAGAGGTCCTGTCTGTGGTTGTTAGAGCACCTAACTAGAGGTCCTGTCTGTGATTGTTAGATCACTTAACTAGAGGTCCTGCCTGTGGTTGTTAGATCATCTAACTAGAGGCCCTGTCTGTGATTGTTAGAGCACCTAACTAGAGGCCCTGTCTGTGATTGTTAGAGCACCTAACTAGAGGTCCTGTCTGTGGTTGTTAGAGCACCTAACTAGAGATCCTGTCTGTGATTGTTAGAGCACCTAACTAGAGATCCTGTCTGTGATTGTTAGAGCACCTAACTAGAGGTCCTGTCTGTGGTTGTTAGAGCACCTAACTAGAGGTCCTGTCTGTGATTGTTAGATCACTTAACTAGAGGTCCTGTCTGTGGTTGTTAGATCATCTAACTAGAGGCCCTGTCTGTGATTGTTAGAGCACCTAACTAGAGGTCCTGTCTGTGGTTGTTAGAGCACCTAACTAGAGACCCTGTCTGTGATTGTTAGAGCACCTAACTAGAGGTCCTGTCTGTGGTTGTTAGAGCACCTAACTAGAGATCCTGTCTGTGATTGTTAGAGCACCTAACTAGAGATCCTGTCTGTGATTGTTAGAGCACCTAACTAGAGGTCCTGTCTGTGGTTGTTAGAGCACCTAACTAGAGGTCCTGTCTGTGATTGTTAGATCACTTAACTAGAGGTCCTGTCTGTGGTTGTTAGATCATCTAACTAGAGGCCCTGTCTGTGATTGTTAGAGCACCTAACTAGAAGTCCTGTCTGTGGTTGTTAGAGCACCTAACTAGAGACCCTGTCTGTGATTGTTAGAGCACCTAACTAGAGGTCCTGTCTGTGATTGTTAGAGCACCTAACTAGAGATCCTGTCTGTGATTGTTAGAGCACCTAACTAGAGGTCCTGTCTGTGGTTGTTAGAGCACCTAACTAGAGGTCCTGTCTGTGATTGTTAGAGCACCTAACTAGAGGTCCTGTCTGTGGTTGTTAGAGCACCTAACTAGAGGTCCTGTCTGTGATTGTTAGAGCACCTAACTAGAGGTCCTGTCTGTGATTGTTAAATCACCTAACTAGAGGTCCTGTCTGTGATTGTTAGATCATCTAACTAGAGGTCCTGTCTGTGGTTGTTAGATCATCTAACTAGAGGTCCTGTCTGTGGTTGTTAAATCACCTAACTAGAGGTCCTGTTTGCGGTTCTGGTCAAACCTGGGTATGATTTTGTTGTAGTATAGTATTAGGTAGCCTAAAACTCAATCTAATTAAAATCAGACTTGTTAGATCCGCGCCGTATACTTTGCGGAAGAAGATTTGACATGCTCGACTAGGGGTCATGTTCATGTGAACTTTATGTCAGCCAATCAGCGCGTCGCCTATGAAATCATTGGTGTTCACAATTCAAGGAAAATGGTTGCAATTGTTTGATTTGAAAGAAAACACATCGCAGTTAGATGTGACATCACAATGCAACATTTACGTCGACTGGCATTATATTCTTTGCGTTAATTCAGTAAACCATCTTGAAAACTATTCAAATCGTACCCATCCCTATTCATACATAAATCGCAATTCACAATTAATTTAATTTGAGTGTGATTTATATCATACGTTTTGTTGTTTGTATGAATGAAATAGATTAGGCATTATTGCGAAAGTTTAAAATTCCTTATGTAAGAATATACAATTTTATAATGTGGAATAAAGTTCGTGGGAGAGAGATTACGGCAACTTGTTTACAAATTGCTGGGAACCGCCTAAGTAGCCATCATTGTCTGTATGGCACAATCTGACTGGCTGATAGTTCTCATGAATATTCCAAGCCAAAGGTCATGCGGACGTGACCTATCGGGTTATATCAGATCCTATTGTAGTGATAGTGAGGGTATTTTAGGAACTGATTTTAATTAGATTGCCTAAAACTTCTCATCTTTTGTTCTGTTTTTGTCTCAGTATAGGTATTAGATTGCCTAAAACTTCTCCATCTTTTGTCCCGTGAGGATCCAGGTTAGAATAGGTCCTCAGTACCCCTTGCTTGTTGTTAGAGGCGACTAAATGGGCCGGTCCTTCACGCGGCTGAGTTAAGTCTTTCCTCATAAATACCAGTGCTGTGAAAAATGTACTTTACCGCACTGGCACATTACGTGACGTCACAATGAAAAATACGTCATGATGAAGGTCATGACGTATATATCTACATTCCTTTTGCGGTTGGAAATGTCAAAATATTTTTCCGTTATTTACCACCGCGTCAAACAATAAACTGCAATCGTGTAAAGTTTCTGTCAAATGGGTTATATCAATTCTCTTTGATATTGAAATATTTTCAATTTCTTCTTTATATAACTTACATGCTAAAGTAATATCCATATTATATTGTGATCTTGATATCGCCCCTAATCTGCACGTATATAGCGACTTTCACAATGAACTCATTTGCATAAACAGGGTTTCCATACATACAAATTTCATCATTGGTACAACACCCCGAGGTTTTTGAGTGAAAGATATTTGATTTATGTGACAAGTGAACTTCAGTGCAAAAGGAAAGTTAGGGGAGCAAGTTGTGGCTTCAACAGAAAACATGTTTTTCAGGCTAAATTGAACTTCGTATATGCAAAAATCGCCGCATCTTGCATATTCAATGCAAAATTTAGACATGGTACAAGTCACGATAAATTTGCTCTCATCACTTTTCAAATTAAGAAATTAATATGTTTTGAAGTAATATTAACTTCAACTTGCATTGATATCTGGATATCGTGCCAATGGAATGATTTATACATACATGGTACGATTTTATCTTGATATTTGATCACGTGATATACAGCTGATGTAGAGACTGTCGGTCTGGTGAAAAATGTATGGGAGGTCAATATGCACTTAATTATATATACATATTTTTTTGTATATAAGGGTTGTGTGTACAGAATTTGTCAAAAATTGATCTGTTTATAATGCTTTTTTCCTCTGACATATTTCTATGGCTGTACTTAACACAACTGCGCAGCTGAGACCATAAAAACTGAGGTCCCGTGTCACAGCAGGTGTGGCATAATAAAGATCCCTCCCTGCTCAATGGCCACAAGCGCCGAGCATAGGCCTAAATTTTGCAGCCCTTCACTGGCAATGGTGACGTCTTCATATGAGTGAAATATTCTCGAGAGGGACGCTAATTCAATCAATCAATCTCCACCTTTAGGTCTGTTTTTGTCTCAGTGTTAGGTACATGTACCCTGAAACTTCTCCATCTTTTGTTCGCAGCAGGAAGACGTTCAGCAGCAGATCATCAGAGAGACATTTCACCTGGTGTCCAAGCGGGATGAGAACGTCTGCAATTTTTTGGAGGGAGGAACGTATGAGATTAATTTTATTTTTGACGTAAACATGTAAATTTGTAATGCATTGTGAGAGTATTCAATATTGATCCAATCTTGTGAATAATCTGAGTACAGAGGTTATATTCTGGTTACTAGGCGACTTGCTCACACTGATGTACAGGAACAGGAATTGAGGAGTTGCACTGTATATTATATTTTAGACATGCATGTATTGAACATTTGACCTGGACTTTTCCGACCTATTTTTAGTTCAATCGGAGGATCTGACTACAAGATAATATACAGACATTATGCTACCCAGTTCTTCGTTTTCTGTTTTTAGTTTAATCGGAGGATCTGACTACAAGATAATATACAGACATTATGCTACCCTGTTCTTCGTTTTCTGTTTTTAGTTTAATCGGAGGATCTGACTACAAGATAATATACAGACATTATGCTACCCTGTTCTTCGTTTTCTGCGTGGATTCTTCAGAGAGTGAGCTGGGAATCCTAGATTTAATACAGGTTGGTATGATATACCAAAATATTGATGTCATTCATCACATAATGAGAAGGCAAGGTAGTATTTACACTTTGGAAGTAGTGGTGAGGTGGGGGGGGGGGGGGGGGGGGGGGGGAGTGGATGGGTGTTAGGGATCTGACACTTTGTGAGTGAGGGTGGGGGGTAGGGGATCACCTCTATCAAATTTATTGTTGCAATTTTACATTTAAATATTCAATATTACAATTATAGATTTAATGTTACATTAATAGATTCAATATTACATTAATAGATGATAGATTCGATATTACATTGATAGATTCAATATTACATTGATATATTCAATATTACATTAATAGATTCAATACTATATTTAAAGATTCAATATTATATTAATAGATTCAATTTTACTTTAATAGATTCAATATTACATTTATTGATTTAATATTACATTAATAGATTCAATATTACATTTATAGATTCAATATTACATTAATAGATTCAATATTCAGGCAACGAAATTAAGGGGAAATACTCGCTAAATGCGAGTTAAAAATTGAAATTGCGAGTGAAAAATCACAAGTGATCGCAACTTTTTGCGAGTGAAAAAAGCCCCGATCTTTTTTCCGGATTTCCTTGGTTTATTGGCTGTACTTTGAAGTTTACTATAATTTTGTCATGTGCGTAGAAACGCTTTACAGAATGAATATACAAGTATTGAAAAAGTAAAAGTAGATCGAATAAATAACCAAGGCCAAGGTCATCCCAGTCGGTGATGTCGAAGATGGCCTACTTCATGCACACTTCGGGCGTCTCAGAGACGTCTGATTTAAATAGCAAACATGTTGATCTCGTCCGTGTTAACATGAAACAACACATGAAAGTGTTAGTGGCACCGCTTCACGCGGTGTCCGTCTGTAGTCTATAATCAAACGCGGGGTTTTATTTCAACTAGAATTTTTTAGATGAAATTTCCAAAAGTTTTGAACATATAGTTTGAATTGGCGCAAACAGTCTTCAAGATTTCAAACCACATGATGTTGTAAATAGGAGGTAGATCTCTGGATAGCAAGTTCGCCGCACAAGTGTACCCTATAGCCCTCATCATGCACCAATGGTGATTGTATGTTGTCAGATAATTCATTAAATTCTAAATAAAAGAATTCTCAATAGTATTTCTATTATTGCACTTTAAAGAAGATTTTCCCTATATTTTGATATAGATACATGCATGATTTCTTAAATTCCTGTAATTTAAAAACAGCAATCGATTGAAAAATGCTAGTAAAAGCTCAATTTTGCTAGTTGGAAAATAATCCACTAGCTAAAATTTGCTAGTAGTGAAAAAAGTTAATTTCGATCCCTGAATATTACATTAATAGATTCAATATTACATTTATAGATTCAATTTTACTTTAATAGATTCAATATTTAATAGATTCAATATTACATTAATAGATTCAATATTACATTGATAGATTCAATATTACATTAGTAAATTCAATATTACATTAATAGATTCAATATTACATTAATAGATTCAATGTTACATTAATAGATTCAATATTACATTAACAGATTCAATGTTACATTAATAGATTCAATATTACATTAATAGATTCAATATTACAATAATAGATTCAATATTACATTCAATATCAGACAATGATCATGTTTATAGATTTGTCTAGTTGTTAGATAAACTACTAGGGCTACTGGTCATACATTGTCTAAAGCCTACTGTGTTGTTAGCAAGTACATTTATTTTGGCTCACAAGACTTTCTGATTGAGTCTATCTGACGTCTGATTGAGTTTATCTGATTGAGTCTATCTGATTGAGTCTATCTGATTGAGTCTATCTGACGTGTGTCATCAAACTTGTTCACTTCCTCTCTAGAACAACTGAAAGTTTCAGACAAGCTTACCACTGGAACGGCAGGTGTGACCAGTCAACAGGGGATGCTTACTCCTCCTAGGTGTGTCCAGGGGTCCGTGTTTGCCCAATTTATTTTGTATTGCTTATGGGAGTTATGAGATTGATCACTGTTCGTTATCTTCGCCTTTCATTGAACATACAGGGGGCACTCACTCGGTGGATAGTGTTTTATATGGGGAAGATAAATCTCCACAGGTTAGCAGTGTGGTCTGTGGGCCTCTTGTTATTCTTTGTTTGAGATGACCATGGGCCTCTTGTTAGCTCACCTGATGAAAATGCTCAAGTGAGCTTTTCTGATCACCCGTTGTCCACTGTCTGTCTGTAAACTTTTCATACTTTTGACTTCTTCAGAACCACTGGACGAATTTCAACCAAACTAGGTACAAATCTTCCTTTGGTAAAGGGGATTCAAGTTTGATCAAATGAAGGACCATGCCCCTTCAAAGGGGAGATAATCGCAAAAATGCAGAAATATGGTGGGGTCAATTTTAAAAATCTTCTTCTCAAGAACCACTGAGCTAGAAAAGCTGAAATTTACATAAAAACTTCTTGACATAGTGGAGATTCAAGTTTGTTAACATCATGATCCCTAGGGGTAGGTTGTTGCCACAATAGGGGACAAATTTTTTCATGTGTATATTTAGGGAAAATCTTTAAAAATCTTCTTCTCAAGAACCACTGGGCCATAAGAGTGGAAATTTACCTGAAAGCTTTCTGGTATAAAGTAAATTCAAGTTTGCTCAGATCATGCCCCCCTGGTGTAGGACAGGGCCACTGTAGGGGATCAAAGTTTTACATAGAAATATATGGGGAAAATCATGAACCACGGGACTAGAAAAGCTGATATTTACATGGAAGTTTCTTGACTTTGTGCAGTTCAATTTTGTTAAAATCATGGCCCCTAGGGGTAGGTCGGGGCTACAATATGGGATCAAAGATTTACATGGGAATATATAGGGAAAAATCCTCTTTTCAAGAACAACTGGGCCAGCAAAGTTTACATTTTCATGAAAGGTTCCTTACATATAACACATATTCAAGTTTGTTAAAATCATTCCCCCCGGGGGTAGGATGGGGCCACAATAGGGGATCAAAGTTTTACATACAAATATATAGGGAAAATCTTTGAATATGGGCCAAGGTGACTCAGGTGAGCATGGGCGTCTTGTTCCATGTCTGATATGAACATACCATATATATGTTGTTGTTCTATGTTTGTGGTGAGTTTTGACGGTGGATTTTAATCATTGTGCTTTTATTTTTAGGTTTTTGTGGAAACACTGGACAAATGTTTTGAGAATGTTTGTGAGTTGGATCTCATCTTCCATGTGGACAGGGTGAGTGCCTGTACATTGTCGCATGCCACAGCTCAAGCGTATTCTCCTCGAGTGCCTGTATATCGTCGTATGCCACGGCTCAAACGTATTCTCTTCACCCCTTTCACGCGTGGCTCTCTGCGTGACAATTTCTTTGTCTTAGCCGTGGTTTGTGTCAATGTGGCTGTACAGTTGACCATTTTCTATGAACATATGTAGGACATAGTAGTGGGGTCATCTCAAAAACCGAAAATATGTAGGACATAGTGGGGATATCTCAAAATCCGAAAATATGTAGGACTTAGTGGGGTCATCTCAAAATCCGAAAATATGTAGGACATAGTAGTGGGGTCATCTCAAAATCCGAAAATATGTAGGACATAGTAGTGGGATCATCTCAAAATCCGAAAATATGTAGGACATAGTAGTGGGATCATCTCAAAATCCGAAAATATGTAGGACATAGTAGAGGGGTCATCTCATGTAGGACATAGTAGTACAGAGTAGTGGTGCCATCTCAAAATCCAAAAATATTATTTTTAAAACTTTGATTTTCATTAAACAAATCATGATAATGTTAACCATTGATTTATAGCTCACTCGTTGATCAGGTAACACATTGCCTTTGATCTGCATCCGTCATCATGCATCATCCATCAACAATTGAATATTTTTAACTTCTTGATGTATACTAATTGCAAGTCTGCAGCTCTCTGAGAAAATATTGGGACAGAACAGAGAGCTACTGATCCACTTCTTATAAAAACCGTTGATTTACGGCACAGAAAAATCTGTGCACGGTTGATGCCTTATATCAATGTATTCTTGCATTGCCATCTCATGAATTTCATATAAAAAAATTTTAAAAATATTTTCCTTCTATTCTTGCGTTCAAACACAAATTCTAATATTAATTAAAGCCCCATACGATCCGAAAACACAGTTTCAAATGAGTTTGTTTGTTGATGTAGCTATGTTAGGTAGTCAGGCAAACTTTTATCACAGTCTTCATGAAAACATTTAAAACTTGCTGGCCAGTCGGACCAGTGAACTGTCTGAATTTACTGGCCCACAGTGAAATTTACTGGCCCCTTAAATTTTCATTTATTTATCACATACATTATGGAATGCATTGTAAAATTGTACAATTAATTTACTGAAACTATGGTTATTACTCGTATCCATATCCACCCTAAGACATCCTTTCTGTCGATACCAGAAAAACAACACCGTACACAGTATTTTCTCTCTCTTCGCCCGCAAACAACGAGACTACAAATCCATGTATTTTTCACAAATATGAAAACAGCCCAAGTGCACCTTAGGAAGTAGCTTTCTCTATTAACATCAAATGTAAACGATTATTTCTATAAACTATAGAAATTGCATAAAATCAGAGATAACTGCAATTGTTGAAGTTCATTTTAATTGGACAATGCCATAAAGCAGCAATTAACGGTGTGCGGTGCGATACATAACGCGGCCATTTGGTTTCTACAAGTTGTTCGTTTAATATTCACGTGATCAACGTACAAGTTATCTTGACAATTACAAGTATAGTTATGGTTCTTTACGAAATAAACAGACCACAATGTCCAAACACTTACTTTATGTGCTATTTTTTTTTATTTTGATGGTAAATTTAAGCAAATACGGCATTTAGAATATCTAAATCCAACATTATGTTTAATGTGACTTACAAGAAGT
This sequence comes from Ostrea edulis, assembly GCF_947568905.1. Classification (NCBI taxonomy): domain Eukaryota; kingdom Metazoa; phylum Mollusca; class Bivalvia; order Ostreida; family Ostreidae; genus Ostrea; species Ostrea edulis. Next base: position 64,096,011 of record NC_079171.1, read on the forward strand.
CTACAAGCCCATTGGAATTCCTGATTTTTAATTTTCACTGATCCGACCATAAAATTCACTGGCCTCGGGTCTTCGGACCACTGAGTTTTCGTGAAGACTGTTATCAGGTTTTTTTTTTGACAGGTACACAACATTTTATCGGAGCTTGTGATGGGAGGAATGGTTCTGGAGACTAACATGTCAGAAATCCTGACCAGAACAGAGGAACAGAGCAAACTGGAAAAATCAGAGGTATAGTGCAAGGGGCAGGGCTGAAATAAATGTCATCCACATTGGTGCAGATCGTGATTCATCTCTGCCTTGATAAATTTAGATGTATCACAATATTGATTATTGCAAAATTTGTTTGGAGTACAATTATCAATGTCACCTGTTAGAATAGCGAAAAAGGATATGTCATCTTAATTACGTAAAAATAATGATAAATTAGATGTTTAAGATATTCAGTGGAAAGATGGAGGAGTGGCTTTACTCCCTAGTAATTTTTTACAGGGGGTCCAACATGTACTAGGTCTTAACATTTAGTATTTTGCTAAAAAAATTAAAAAAAAATATTTATATGAATATATTTATTTTTGTGCCCTCCTCCCCCCTGTTTTTACTGTCCATGTGTGAGAGATTAACATACTCAGTGGCAGATCCAGAAATTTCTGAACAAAGGGAAGGGGCACTGAACAAGGGGAGGGGCTCTGAACAAGGGGGAGGGGCACTGAACAAGGGGGAGGGGCACTGAACAAGGGTTTGGGCAGGAAATGGTGAGGTTTATGGGGGCTGTCTTGAGGCCCCCAGTTGGACTAAGGCAAATAGGCACAGAAAAAACAGACTTTTGCAAAAAAAAAGTGCGACGTTGGTGGCCTTGTGGTTAGGCTGTCAGACTCTCGTCCGAAAGGTCGTGGGTTCAAGTCCTAGCTGTGGCAGGGCCGACGTTGTGTCCTTGGGAAAGGCGCTTTACACGAATTTCCTCACTTCACCCAAGTGTAAAAAGGGTGCCTGGCTATAGACAGTGAGAGATACTGTTAGAATGTTAGTGCTCTAGCGCTTGTAACGGCAGCTTGCACTGTATGCTTCCTAGGAGGCTGAGAAAGTTCTAGATTGATATAAGGTCTGTCGGGGTAATAATGTATTGTAAAGCGCTTTGAACAGCATATGCTGAAAAAGCGCTATGTAGAAACCAATCGCCATATTATCATTATGTATATATCTTAGTGTTTTTTGACACATTTCTATAAAAAATGGATCATATTTGTGAGAGGGGGATGTGCCTGCTGTACTGATCCACACCTGACTCTTGTGAGAATCAGAAAATGTAGGAAAACCTACGTGTTGTTGAAATTCCAACATCTGATGAATACAGTGAAATGAGAGACATTTTGTCTTATTAAAAAAAAAATATATATATATACACGTCCAGTTCAATTGGTGGGGAAATTGTGATGAAGATGATCAAACCTTTTTGGCTCTGTACAACCTTGTGGTTGTCCGCGGCTTGGTGTGACATTGTATGGATTGTGGTTTTCCGCGGCTCGGTACGACATGGTATGGATTGTGGTTGTATTCCGCAGCTCGGTATGACATTGTATGGATTGTGGTTGTCTGCGGCTCGGTATGACATTGTATGGATTGTGGTTGTATCCTGCGGCTCAGTATGACATTGTATGGATTGTGGTTGTATTTCACGGCTCGGTATGACATTGTATGGATTGTGGTTGTATTCCGCGGCTCGGTATGACATTGTATGGATTGTGGTTGTATTTCGCTGCTCGGTACGACATTGTATGGATTGTGGTTGTATTTCGCTGCTCGGTACGACATTGTATGGATTGTAGTTGTATTTCGCGGCTCGGTATGACATTGTATGGATTGTGGTTGTCTGCGGCTCAGTATGACATTGTATGGATTGTTGTTGTATTCCGTGGCTCGGTATGACATTGTATGGATTGTGGTTGTATTCCGCGGCTAGGTATGACATTGTATGGATTGTGGTTGTCTGCGGCTCAGTATGACATTGTATGGATTGTGCTTGTATTTTGTAGCTTGGTATGACATTGTATGGATTGTGGTTGTATTCCGCGGCTAGGTATGACATTGTATGGATTGTGGTTGTATTCCGCGGCTCGGTATGATATTGTTTGTGGTTGTATTTTCAGGCTGGAATTACTGCTGCGCCAGCTCGAGCCGTTTCTGCCATGAAGGACATGAATCTGCCACAGAAAATCAAAGACATTAAACTTCCCGATCTCCCAAATATTCTGAAGAACTGATCACATTCACGTCGTCATCTTCTATCAGCTGTCCTGACTAATCAGTCGTGACCCGTTATCTTCATGTCAGTGTTGTGAAGTTAGCCGTCAATATAAAGACAACGCGGAGACAATATTTTATAAAGAATATTATTTTACTGTTGTAATGTTAGCCCTGATGTAGATCTATGTCAGAATAAAAGTCTGGATGTGAAAGAGAGGGGTATGTTGTTTTATTGATGCACTTCAGTAGATAAATGTGTATAATGATAAATTATAGACAGATTGTACAGCGACACGCTTCAGTAGATAAATGTGTATAATGATAAATTATAGACAGATTGTACAGCGACACGCTTCAGTAGATAAATATGTATAATGATAAATTATAGACAGATTGTACAGCGACACACTTCAGTAGATAAATGTATATAGTGATAAATTATAGACTGATGCTGTATATATGGTTATGTTTACCAAACAAAATCTGACCACAACATCTATTATAGGTTTGTGAAACCAGTATATAGACTGTGTCAGACAATGAGAGATGTTTTGTACCAATGGCTTTTGTCATGTTAATCTATATACTACTCAACATGAGGATCGTTATATAGTCTCAGGGCTTAGTTTTGTCATGCTAATCTACATACTATTCAACATGAGGATCATTACATAGTCTCAGGGCTTAGTTTTATCATGTTAATCTTGTTACATAGTCTCAGGGCTGAGGTTCTGATTTGCCTCAGGGCTGAGGTTCTCATTAGTCTCAGGGCTGAGGTTCTGATTAGTCTCGGGGCTGAGGTTCTGATTTGTCTCAGGGCTGAGGCTCTGATTAGTTTCGGGGCTGAGGTTCTGATTTGTCTCAGGGCTGAGGTTCTGATTAGTCTCGGGGCTGAGGTTCTGATTTGTCTCAGGGCTGAGGCTCTGATTAGTCTCGGGGCTGAGGTTCTGATTAGTCTCGGGGCTGAGGCTCTGATTAGTCTCGGGGCTGAGGTTCTGATTTGCCTCAGGGCTGAGGCTCAGATTTGTCTCAGGGCTGCGGTTCTGATTTGTCTCAGGGCTGAGGTTCTGATTAGTCTCGGGGCTGAGGTTCTGATTTTTAAAGTTAACAAAATGTGAATGTGAAACAATGATGGCAGCGAACTAATTCTGGTAAATAACTAAAGGAATACATACCTAGAGTAGGCACGTGGCTACACATATTTTTCTTTCATTTTCAAAACATATTTCTGTCTGTATTAAATGTTGCAAAATATAAGATGTTCTAGTTTTTAAAATCGGATATAAATTTTTTATTCCTTTGGGCCTTTTCTTTTTATAATGTATTCTAGACTACATGATATAAATAATGGTGATACATGTATCACAGTGACTCATTCGACTCGGTATAAAATTCTTTAGAGTACAATATCTAATGCCTATTGTAATTATTGTGATGCTCAGAGTAGTGCAAACGATCCTAATATTACAAAATTTCACGGAGGCGACCCTCCCCCCCACCCCCACCCCCCACAGGCGCTTTACGCCTTGGTAAAACTTTCATCTTGTGGGCCTACACTTTGAAATAGTCCTAGCCACCCCACTGGAATAGCATTACAAGCATTCAAAAATTATGGTCAAGGTGAAAGTTTTTCAAAATATGGTCTACTTTCTACAATAAAGTTATGGCCAAGATTATAAGATTTTGCGGACAGACAGACCAAAAACTACATCTTGATTAAAAATATGTTTTTGATCTAACACCAGCCTTTTCATTTTTATTGTCATTATAAACAATGGGCAAAGGGCTATAACTCTTACATTGCTTTGGTTACTCAAGTTTCATACACCCTCAATAGATTGGTGGTAGTAATCTGCAGAACTAGGTGAAAATAAAAAACTGGGTTATCTGTGAAATGCATATTCATACTGCTCTCAACATACATATATTCTCCCTTAAATTTCAACATCGTGAGACTATTTATAATGATGTGTGATGTATCTGTGACAAGAGAGATAACTCCTGCTGGGAGTGGCAAGACAATCCAATAAATATTTCTTTGTTTTCTGTCATATCATTGCTTTACTAATTTACTGGTTTTTGCACTTGTGATAATTCTATTCAAATTTACTCGGTTGTACAAACGTAAGGTAAAGTGATCTGAAATTCAAAATTACCCAATTTAATTTTTTACACGCAATTTGATTGGTTCATTTGACTTGAAATATTGGAACCAATTGTCTGTCAATGATGTGCAAGACTGAGTCTCAGAGTGTTGGATTTGTGTCAAAAATCAACCCAGAATCTTTATTTCCTGATCCTGGTCACGGCACCAAATTGATTCTAGATTTCAGATCCAGGTAACGCTTGAAATAATTTTCATTACCAAACAAAATTTTCAGAATATCTTTGCATTTGAATTTATGTTTAATAAACTTGCACTTTTCTAAAACATTTGAGCTAGATAAATCTTAAGATGTAAGTAGTCAAAATTTTGATCAAGTCTTTTCTCAGTTTATGGTCTCGGGGGCCAGGATTTGATCCCAGGCCTCCTGATTCTCAAGTCACATGCTCTAGCAGCTGAGCTATCAAAATTAATACAACACTAAAATGTATTTGAGAGGGTCCCTTTCGAAAACATTGCTTTGCTGAATCTTGTGCCATATAGGCCGGAAAATTCCACATCATCATCAATATGCCCCCACCCCCTATAAATTTTGCTCAGCATGATTTAATCCAACAGCTTGCATTTTCAAACTCACAGGGATGTGACTAAATTCCTCAGATATTGGAGGAAAACTCGTCAAAAAGGGAGGAAAACACCCCACCCTACCTGGAAAAATACCATTTTCTGCCACTTTAGATGAAATCCAGAGTGTTTCATTTTTTCAAAAATGAGCGAATCGGAGGATTTTCTCTGAAAAGAGGAAAAATCACACCCCTGAAACACTCTGGAGAAAATAAAACCCAACTATTAGAAGGAATAGGTCTCTTGGTATTTGTGGCTGGATAGAAATAACACTACGTCAACAAAGTCTGAATACAATATATTTAATATCAACAGAATTAATGTGACACATTATGCAAACATTAAAATATGGCCATTACAGAGACAGCAATTAAAAATTTTCATCATCGATTATGCAAGTTTTGTTAAAATTAAATGTACCAAAACACAGCTGTGCTGTAGATCACCTGTTCACAACCAGGCATATTTATAAAACTGAACCTGGCGATGTCTACAGCATAACTATACCCGCAATCACTCACATTATTTCATTAAACTGTCATCATGAACAAAAGAATGGGAAAAGTTGACGATTTTGTCCCGGCCGCCATAAAGTTTTTCGTTTTCCTCGATATGAATAACATTATACATGGTTGAGCAAAAATTTTAATATTGAGCACTTTGTGTGTCATCTAATCACTACAAGAGTCGTGGTGGAATTCGAATTGCCACAATTTCACGGTTTACTTGTGGAAATATTCTTCCTTTAAACACGTTTAATTTCTGATGCTTGGTTTATTCATTATCATAGTCTGTGATGTTTAGTGGTTACACATTTTCTGCATTCGGTCACATCACCACACACTTTGTTGCAATACACAAAAATCTATCCCTCCAAATTTATGAAGAAAAAAAAAAAAATCTTGCCCAGATTTAATAAAATCAACAATTTGACTTTTCTGGGTTCGAATTTGAAGTAGAATTGTAAAATAGATTGTGGTTGTGTACAAGTTATTGATGAAGTCTGTAGTTTGATGTACAAGTTATTGATGAAGTCTGTAGTTTGATGTACCAGTTATTGATGAAGTCAGTAGTTTGATGTACAAGTTATTGATGAAATCTGTAGTTTGATGCACAAGTTATTGATGAAGTCTGTAGTTTGATGTACAAGTTATTGATGAAGTCTGTAGTTTGGTGTACAAGTTATTGATGAAGTCTGTAGTTTGTACAGGTAAATGATACATGTATTTCTGGTCTCGAGTCGTTCAGACTCCCTGTGAAACAAATTCCAGAATTCTGAGTAACAAATGCCAAATAATATTGTAATAGCTATTCTACATTAATGACCTAATGGCTATTCTACATAATGACCTAACGGCTATTCTACATAATGACCTAATGGCTATTCTACATATTGACCTAACGGCTATTCTACACATTTTGAACAAAAATACTATCAATCCTAACATTTTAAATACAGGCTCTTTAAAGCTGCCATGCATGTATAGTTTGGTTGGGAATCTACACACACATTTTGGTGTACAATTTCATAAATAGCACTTTATATGATTCCGGTTATTTTAAGCACTTTATATGATTCCGGTTATTATAAGGACTTTATACGATTCCGGTTATTTCACTATCAGGACTTTATACGATTCCATTTATTTTATTATCAGGACTTTATACGATTTCGGTCATTTTATCAACAGCACTTTACACGATTCTGGTTATTTTAAGGACTTTATACGATTCCGGTTATTTCACTATCAGGACTTTATACGATTCCATTTATTTTATTATCAGGACTTTATACGATTCCGGTCATTTTATCAACAGCACTTTATACGATTCTGGTTATTTTAAGATTATAATGTTGTGTTATCATGACTGTACGGCATGCAAGCTTCCCCCCCTTCCCCCTCAAACTTCATGTACTCTAAATCATACATTTAACATTCACAGATTCACAGTTTGGAATGATGCTTTCAGAATTTCTTTTTTTCCCTTCTTTCTTGTTCATCTGTTTTGTTTTTTTATTGCATTTCACTAAATGGTTGGGCTGACACATTCACCGAAATATCGATTCAGTTCAATATAAATGCTCGATTCAATATTCGATTCATTGCCTCAATTTTCAGTTCGATAAATTTATTACTAACAGATTTAGTAATATACATCATGCTCAGCCTCAGTACTTATTGTTTTCCTTAAGGTTGATGAAAATAATTATGAACTTGATCAGTATAAACCACATAGCCAACACGCATCTTGCCACATGACTGTGTAAACATTTTGCTTTTAAATCTTTAATTTTGAATCTTGGTAATTATTTTTTCTTCAATGTTATCATTGATTTCTTCTGTAAATTGTATCGTATTGAAAATATTGAATCGTGGCATAAGTATCGCAATATGCATCGTATCGTGAAGGGGGCGTGTCGTTTCAGCCCTACAAAATGGAGGGAAGGAACACCTAACTTAACACTGTTAATTCTACCTTCAACATGATTTACAGTTAGTATGTATAATCCTCCAACAATACCGGGTTATGGATTGGTTGATTATTGTTTAACGTCCGTTTCGAAAATATTTCATTCATATGGAGACGTCACTGTTGCCGGTGAAGGGCTGCAAAATTTTGGCCTACGCTCGGCGCTTATGGCCATTGAGCAGGGAGGGGTCTTTATCGTGCCACACCTGCTGTGACACGGGACCTCAGTTTTTGCGGTCTCATCCGAAGGACCGCCCCATTTAGTCGCCTCTTACGACAAGCAAGGGGTCCTGATTGGATTAGCCCATTGGACAAATAGGACGTGTCCTAAACCATTCCCCAGAAAACATTGATTATCAAGTCAAAAATGATTAAACATGTAATTTGCAGTGTAAATACGTTTGTTGATTTAGTGTAGTTTTAATGCTAGTGGTTTTTAGCCATCTTAAAATGTAAACCTTTTTATTTGTCCTGAGAAAGGGACAGGTTGTTCTGAAAATTTGACAATCTAATGACAAGTGTGCGAAATAGCTGGACCACTAAGCAAGTGAAGATAAAATTTCTTGGGATGACAATGGAGTTCTCTCCCCTTCGTTGTCACACACTACACAATCATCAAAAATGGAAATGAGTTAGTTTAGGTTTTAAAAGCATCAAACATGGAAATACAGCATAACAGCGAAAAACAGTTCATAATACACAATCTTCATTATACAGTAAAACACAGTTATAGAGAACCTCCAGGGCCAGCGAAAAACAGTTCATTATAACCCGACTTCATTATACAGTAAAACACGGTTATACTGAACCTACAGGGCCAGTAAAAAACAGTTCATTATAACCAAACTTCATTATACAGTATAACACGGTTGTAGAGCAAAAAAAAACAAAAAAACATTTAGCGTGAATTCAATGACACCGCAATAAGCATGAATTCATTTTAAGCATGTTCATTACAAGCGTGTTTTAAAGATCGGATATATTTGTATATAGTAGTTCATATTGTACCACATGGACACGTACTTCTGGGATACATACTATAAATAGTTTATGGTTATTACAATGCTAAATATAGCATTTTTTTTCACTTCCTAATAAATTCTGATTCTAAAAAAAATCAGATAACATACTCCCCTCAAACCTCACTCCAGACAAGAAATAAAAAAATCTGTGACAATTTAAAGTCTTAAAAACTAATTTCTTATGTTAACAAGAGTAAACGCGGGGATTTTCTTGAATCTCGTTTCATTTTGAGGGACCTACAATCAACATATTTAGCATAATCTAGGGTTTGGATTTTTCATCCGATACTAGCGATACTAAACGCCTAACGTTTAGTATCTTAGATTAAAAAATGAATCAAAATAATGAGAAATATGTATATTTCATCAATCTGAGGGGGGGGGGGGGGGGCTCCACCCCCTTCTCCTTTGGATCTACTACACTTGAATGTCAAATAATAAAAATAAGAGTTCTGCTAAAACTTTTCTGATGAAAAATTCTCTCTCAATGTTGTCTTTTACTCTGACGTCCTGTAGTGACCTTGACCTCTGGATTCCAATATCGATACGTTTCTTCCTCTCTTGATAATAATGCTGTGCGTGAAGCAGGAACTGTGGCCTGTAGAATGCAGACAACACGCACAAACATGCACACACACATATCGGTCCTCTCACTACATCCCTCAATGAATTGCAAGGGGATAAAAAAAAAAAAAATAAAAAAATGCATATTTGAAAAATCATTATGCTTTTATGAATAAAGTTACCGGTATACTTAATCTGCATCACAAACAATACATCATTATATATCAGAGTTTTACAAAGAAAGAGTCTTGCACAAACAATGTCTTCACATGTCACACACAGTGTCTTCACATGTCACAAACAATGTCTTCACATGTCACAGACAATGTCTTCACATGTCACAAACAATGTCTTCACATGTCACACACAATGTCTTCACATGTCACAAACAATGCCATCAAAAGGGCCAATTAACACCCCTCAACATTCATACAATTATATGCTAGTCCTTAGCTTCATACATATCTAACTTTTCACACACCCCTTCTTAAATATTCGTAGAATTTCAAAGATTTTTTTAACACACTCCCCTTCTTAAATATTTATAGAAAGATCTTTTCAACCCCCCCCCCCCACCCCCCCTTTTCACTATGCATGAAATGATACACCCAGTGATGTTTTCTCTGAAGGCGGGACAAACTTTCAGGGCTTCTGTCACCTACATTAGTAATATTAAGAGGCAGGGCAAACTTTCAGGGCTTCTGTCACCTACATTAATAATATTAAGAGGCAGGGCAAACTTTCAGGGCTTCTGTCACCTACATTAATAATATTAAGAGGCAGGGCAAACTTTCAGGGCTTCTGTTGCCTACATTGGTAATACTATATTCATGCCCCAAAAGGGATTAAAATACCAACACATATATACATACATGCTATACATACTTAAAATCAACACACACACACACACACACACACACACACACACACACACACATACAATACATATACCAAAAAATTTCCACATAAAAAAATAGATCACTGCTCTTCTCAATTATTAGAGGACCTGGCCCTTGAATCTGCAGGTTTCCAATAAAGATTGTCATATGTACAGCGTTTTACAGAAATAGCTGTGAATGTGCATTCATAAAGAGAGAAAGATGAAGTTCAGTGGCATTCATATGTTATCACAATATACTTAACAAACATTCATATGTTACACAATATACTTAACAAACATTCATATGTTACACAATATACTTAACACATATCAATTTATCAATGACACACAACTCTTCCACAAATACTTTACACATATCAATTTATCAATGACATTCAACTCTTACACAATATACTTAACACATATCAATTCATCAATGACATTCAACTCTTACACAATATACTTAACACACATTTATATGTTACACAATATACTTAACACACATTCATATGTTACACAATATACTTAACACACATTCATATGTTACACAATATACTTAACACACATTCATATGTTACACAATATACTTAACACATATCAATTTATCAATGACACACAACTCTTCCACAAATACTTTACACATATCAATTTATCAATGACATTCAACTCTTACACAATATACTTAACACATATCAATTCATCAATGACATTCAACTCTTACACAATATACTTAAAACACATCAACTTGTCTGGGGCTGAACGTTGTGATATCAAATTGTTAGATATTCAATCGTAAAAAAAAAAAATGATTTCAAAGTACAAAAAAAAATGTCCAAAACATAAAAATCCAATAATTAAAGTCTAATCAACTAGACTAACTCGTTAATAATCTTCAATGAGAATAAATCCAGGAATGTTAGTTAACTTTGCAACATTGATGTGGAAAACAAGAGTTATTTCTCTTGAGGAACTCTTCGCTGCGCTGAGGTCTAATTATTCTCAGGAACACAGGAACTAGGTAACTTGGCCTATAAAATAAAATCATACACATGTTAAGCCGATACATATTTCTCTCATCTTTATACCTCTACAAATTGTATGATTAATTGTATATTGTTTAATGTCCCTCTGATTAATTGTATATTGTCTAATGTCCCTCTGATTAATTGTACATTGTCTAATGTCCCTCTGATTAATTGTATATTGTCTAATGTCCCTCTGATTAATTGTATATTGTCTGATGTCCCTCTTGAGAATTTCTCATTCATGTGGAGACCTCACGATTGCCGGTGAAGGGTTACAAAATTTAGGCATATGCTCAGCACTTGCGTCCTTTAAGCGGGGAGGGATCTTTAACATGCCACACCTGCTGTAAAATTTGCGGTTTCATCCGAAGGACTGCCCCATTTAGTCGCCTCTTATGATAAGCAAGGGGTATACTGAGGACCTATTCTAACCCGGATCCCCATGTGACTACAAATTTGTACTACACATACAAGATACAATGATCAAGATAACGCCCGTGTAATCTAGAAATAACCATGCCCATTAGAAATAATTACACCCACTAGAAATAACAACGCCCACTAGAAATAACCACACCCACTAGAAATATCTACGCCCACTAGAAATATCCATGCCCACTATAAATAACTACACCCACTATAAATAGCCACGACCACTAGAAATAACCATGTCCACTAGAAATAACCACGCCCACTAGAAATAACCATGTCCACTAGAAATAACCACGCCCACTAGAAATAACCACGCCCACTAGAAATAACCACGCCCACTAGTAGTGATGAAGCGATTGTCAATCGCTTTTGGCTCTTCGATTTCGATTATTGATTTCATTTTTCATAATCGATTGTCCCCTGTACACTAATTAATATCTAATCCGAGATTCGTCTGACTGTTAATCCCGCTTTTATATCAAGAGGTGTGCGGGGGAGAGTAGGAGTGGACTCCACATTGAAAAGCGGGAATTCAGTGACACCAGCTAGTGTGCATGCTGCACATATCCATAACACTATATATTAGAAATAACTCCAAAATAATAAACATTTATTAACAACATGTAAATACCGATTATATCGATCATGGATCGCTACAGTTCTTCTGATTATAACCGATTATCGATTATGAAATTTTCCCGATTTTTCAACACTACCCACTAGAAATAAGGCCAAGTAAAATTAATTAGTAGATTATCATTCAAACTTCACAAAAAAAATGGGGCGGGTGGGAGGATTTTATTTTTTATTTTTCGCCATGGTATTCTTGACCTCGAAAATGCCTTCTCTCATTGAGAAAAGGCTTTATAAATCATAATTACATGTGTATTTGGGTTTCTAAAAGGCAAAGTTAAACAAAGTACGTTTACGATACTGGACCGGACATAAAAATATCCGGAAATCGTAATTTTGAAAAATAAAAAAAAATCGGGGCGGGGCGATTTTCAAGGGGCGGGTGGGAATGATAATCTACTAATTAATTTTACTTGGCCTAACCATGCCCACTAGAAATAAGAATTGATACGTACACAAGGCGTCCGTTTGCCGTACTGACTCCAGAATGTCACCTGCACTTTGTTTGCATTTCCAGTCCTCTCGTCGAAGCTCTGACATTCGCTGAAGGGTGGAGAATATAAATGAAGCGTGACGGCGGTGTCGGAGTGACTGGGATTTTCCACTCTGTGTAGCCCAATCTCATCTAAAATACAAAGACGTTACAACTCATGAGATATAATTATACATCATAAAAGACATTTGCCCTAGTTATGTTCCCCAAACAAAGTTACAATAAGTACTAGTTCCCTTTGTAACTGGTGATGTAAGACATCATTAGATTATTAACGCGGCTGAGTTAAGGCTTTCCTATAATTACCAGTGCTGTAAAAAATGTACTTTATCGCACTCAGTGATTTTTGTTTTGTTTTCCAAACTACCACCCCTCATTTTGAATTGGGAAAAATTAGCGACATTTTCCTCAAATTGGGAAAAATCATTCATAGTAAATTAAAATGGTAAAGATGCATAAAGTAATCAAATAACAATTTTTTTGTTTGAGGTTTATTTCAGATCTGATTTAAAATCATAAAATAAATCATTATTTAACATTAAATATGTATTGGAAGTCACACCTTGTATATATATTATTTACTTTTTCTAAGAAATACTTATTGTCTAATTTCATAAAGAAAATAATAAATTATTAATTCACCAGCATTTGTACCCATAATCTTGTAAATATTATTATATTAATAATCAAGTTTCCAGAATGTCTCTCCTGTTTTGTATTTTTCGAATTTTAGTAAAACCCTATACTGTTGGCCACTTCCTGTTATTAGCCTGACCCTACAAAAAATGGCGGTCAAACTAAATTGTAAACAATGAATATGGCTTAATGTGCATCTGGAAGCTATATGCTTCGCTGCATATCTGCTTATATGGATGCCTCTATTGTTTTACATATTCTTTACAAAACCTTTTGCATGTGCAGTGGTTTGGAGAATAAAACTGAAGAAAAAAAACGTATTTACTCTGTCAGAAATATACGGTAACCTTTTTTTTTAAATGGCCTAATTTCCCTAGATTTGAAATTGGGAAAAACATATATATATAATTGGGAAAAAATAGCTAATTTTAGTGAGGGGAAACAGCCGAATATCGGTGGCATTTTAGCCCCCAAAAAATCACTGGCACATTACATGACGTCACAATGAAAAATACGTCATGATGAAGGTCACGACGTACATATCTACAGTCCTTTTGCGGTTGGAAATGTCAAAATATTTTTTCGTTATTTACCACCGCTGTCAAACGATAAAATGCAATCGTGTAAAGTTTCTATCAAATGGATTATATTAATTCTCTTTGATATTGAAATATTTTCACTTTCTTCTTTATATAACTTACATGCTAAAGTAATATCCATATTATATTGTGATCTTCATAGCGACCCTAATCTGCACGCATAGTGACTTTCACAATGGACTCATTTGCATAAACAGGGTTTCCGTACATAAAAATTTCATCATTGGAACGGCACCCCGAGGTTTTTGAGTTAAAGATGTTTGATTTATGTGACATGTGAACTTCAGTGCAAAAGGAAAGTTAGGGGAGCAAGTTGTGGCTTCAACAGAAAATATGTTTTTCAGGCTAGATTCAACTTCGTAAATGCAAAAATCTCTGCATCTTGCATATTCAATGCAAAAATTAGACATGATACAAGTCACGATAAACTTGCTCTCATCACTTTTCAAATTAAGATATTAATGTGTTTTGAAGTAATATTAACTTCAACTTGCATTGATATCTGGATATTGTGCCAATGGAACGATTTATACATACACGGTACGATTTTATCTTGATATTTGATCACGTGATATACAGCAGATGTAGAGATTGTCGGTCTGGTGAAAAATGTATAGGAGGTCAATAAGCACTTATTGTTTTTGTATAAAAGGGTTGTGTGTACAAAATTTGTCAAAAATTGAATCTGTTTATTAATGCCTTTTTCCCCTGACATATTTCTATGGCCCTACTTAACACAACTGCAAAGTCAGTTTTATAGACAATAATTCCAATCTTATTTATTACAATTGTTTTGATTGGACAAAAATAAATCTAATCGAGAATTTACACATCAATAAACCTAAAAACATGATGTATTCATACGCGCCTGAAAACAAACACGAGGCCCAAGGGCCACATCATTCACCTGATTCACTTGGCTCATATTTAAAGATTTTCCCTATATATTTGTATGAAAAACTTTGACCCCCTCCCCTTGTGACCCCATCCTCCCCTGGGGGCCATGATTTTAACAAACTGAAGTCTGAAATATGTCAGAAAGCTTTCATGTAAATCTCAGCTTTTCTGGCTCAGTGGTTCTTGAGAAGATTTTTAAAGATTTTTCCTATATATTTGTATGTAAAACTTTGATCCCCTATTGTGGCCCCATCCAACCCCCAGGGGCCATGATTTGAACAAACTTGAATCTGCACTATATAAGGAAGCTTTCATGTAAATCTCAGCTTTTCTAGCAGAGTGGTTCTTGAGTAGAAGATTTTTAAATAACCCCACCCTTTTTTTGCATTTTTGTGATTATCTCCCCTTTGAAAGGGACATGGCCCTTCATTTGAACAAACTTGAAAGCCCTTCATCCAAGGATGCTTTGTGGAAAGTTTGATCGAAATTGGCTCAGTCTTTCTTGAGAAGAAGATGAAAATGTGAAAAGTTTACGACACCGCCGACAGACAACGGACAAATTTTGATCAGAAAAACTCAGTTGAGCTAAAAACGCAATGTACAGAGACCCAGCAAGGAAACTGCAAAATTTTTCAGATTGTTGATAGATTTAACAATTATAAGAATTAAACATTCTTTTTGAAGAATTTATTAAATGAATGTGCAAACATTTTACTCATCAACTGAACCAGGGGTCAACATTAACGTTTGTCCGCTTGTCCGGTACCAGTGAAAAAACATTTCGGACAAGTGAGTATTGATGGGCACTTGTCCGATTGGACAAGTGCTTTTTTATGTAAAGAAGTCTGCAAACAATTTGGTGAAAAGTTTATCGGTAGTTCAGAGTCGGAAGTAATGCATGAAAAATGAACTTTGATCCCGATATCGATCCTGAGTCACACTGGATCGGGATCGGTGTTCACTTATTGCGTACTACTTGATCGGGATCGGTGTTCACTTATTGCGTACTACTTGATCGGGATCGGTGTTCACTTATTGCATACTACTTGATCGAGATCGGTGTTCACTTATTGCGTACTACTTGATCGGGATCGGTGTTCACTTATTGCGTATTACTTGATCGGGATCGGTGTTCACTTATTGCGTACTACTTTCAATCATCCATGGATCTTACGAAGTCATTGATTCAAGATAGGAAGTCTTGATAAAATTTTGTTTTATGCGTTTGTTGTTTTTATCAAGAGAATAAGATCAAAAATCAATCAAGCAGGTATAACAATGGACTATATCTTAAGTAAATTAAATACAGTTTTCAAGTTGACAATATTAGATCATTTTTGAATTTTTTTCCGGACAAGTGAAGTTGAAGTTCAGACAAGTAAATATCTTTGTCCCTTGTCCAAATGGACAAGTAGGAAAAAAAGTTAATGTTGAGCCCTGTTAACATAAATGTGATTCGGACTTTCATTCCGTTTGTGGGTTTACACATCAATAATTTCTTCAAAAAGAATGTTTAAGGAGGAATGCTACACCTGAGAAAATTGATGTAGATGAAAAGTGGAGGATATAATGTACAACAATATTTTGAAGTTTAAAATGTTCAAATTTTACTTCTTTTGTCAAAAAATACAGTTTGGTAGAAGGTAATCTGAAAAAAAAAAATTAAAAACCCCTACTGGACTCAAACTTGCGACCAACAGTTCAGCAGTCAGTATGCTAATTAACCTACTGAGCTACTCGGCTAGGTATTTAAATCAAAACAGGAAAAGTAAAATATAGCTGAATTTGATTTTTTCATCCATGTTATAAAAGGAAGTCGGCCATTATGAGGATTTAGAGAACCTCCTTAATCTAATATAATCCTATATAATAACATCTGATTTATAAATATGCTTACCACTTATATAAGCTACTTCCTGCTTTTTGTATAAATTTTTGCCTTTCGATGTCATTGTGTGCATTTCTTCGCTCCCCGCCGGCCAATCAAATAACTCCTCCTGTGCGTGTCCATCCAAGACCTTCATAAAGCAGTGAGCGTTCGCGTGATCGTGAATCGCGGAGCCCTGGGACGTGTTCCAGCACAGCACCATCAGATTAAACTTGCCGTTACCAGCATCCACCAAGTTTCTTGTGTATCTGAACAATAAAAAAAAATGTTTTTATGTTTTCTTCAACATTGAATCGCGCATCTTGTGTATTCATCCCTGCATGGACACTACAAGTTAGCAGAATGTTCATAAAATTCAGATATAGAGGTAAGCTTTTTTATCAATACAAACTACAAGTATAATAACTTTTTTTTTTTTTTAAAATAGTTTATTCATACTTCAAAGTGCCCTTACAATGCTCAAGATATTCGGGCGCATGTCTTGATAACAAGAAAACATTGATATACTGTATATATATAATCGCATCACAATATATCATTAATTTTTTCAAACATATTATTGAAATCCATATGTAACTTTTGTGTACATGAGAGTACATCTTTAAAGAAGCTTTAACATGCATGTATATATTTTCGGTACTTTCTTCAATTTCTTTGATTCTACAGTACATCTTGTATTTGTAAATAACAGTTGCTATAGTAGAAATTACGTTATTCAAAATGACAATTCTGTGGCTGTTTTCAAAATGAAATCCAATAAGAATGTGTTTCCATTTGATGTCAAATTTGACAACCCTTGACGTTATTTCCCATATATGCTTTACATTTTCACAAAAATAAATGAAGTGTTCATTGTCTTCAACATTTTCTTCACAAAATTCACACATGTTTGATTCGGTTTTCTTTATTTTCATGAGAAAAGATTTGTTACATAGAAGATTATTGAGAAGTTTAAAATTAAATTCTACTTTTTTTCATACATATCTACGATTTTGTTTTTGTAAATGAGACTCCAGGAGGGTTTATCAATATTTAAAGTTCTGCTATAGTAGGGTTGATACAGGGGGGGTATGAAATTTCCTTTGAACATGTATAATAACTTCAATGAATCCAGAAAGAGATAAATTTCATAGGGTATTTCCACAATGTAAATCAATCTTAAATGAACTTTTAGGTGAAGATAACGAACAGTATTCAATCTCGTAACTCCAATAAGCAATACATAATAGAGAGTTGGGCAAACACGGACCCCTGGACACACCAGAGGTGGGATCAGGTGTCTTGGAGGAGTAAGCATCCCCTGTTGACCAGTCACACCTGCCTGGAGTTCTACATCTTGATCAGGCAAAATAAATATACAAAATATTGAAATAAATTTTACAAATACATACTGGTATTTCATGGGGGTACTTTCACAATATAAGTCAATCTTAAATATACAAGAATTATTAGAATACATATCCAACTGCAGAAGTTTTTAGAGTCATGTATATTGAATCTTCAAATTCATTAGAAATATCAGCTGTGGACCAAATTCAAACAGAAAATTTTATATATATACAATTTAGCGATTTAGTTTGTAGTATAACCCACACAAAACAATGTAACAAAATTTTACAATATAAATTGAGTATCCGAGATCAGTCTCAACTACAGTAACCCAGTGCTGCCAGATCTACGTTAGGCCTGGGCCAGCATTGCCAGATCTATGTTAGGCCCGGGCCAGCACTGTCAGATCTACGTTAGACCCAGGCCAGCACTGACAGATCTACGTTAGGCCCGGGCCAGTGCTGCCAGATCTACGTTAGGCCCGGGCCAGCACTGCCAGATCTATGTGGGACCCAGGCCAGCACTGCCAGATCTATGTGGGACCCGGACCAGCACTGTCAAATCTACATGGGGCCCGGGCCAGCACTGCCAGATCTACGTTAGGCCCGGGCCAGCACTGCCAGATCTATGTGGGACCCGGACCAGCACTGTCAAATCTACATGGGATCTTTAAAATTCCTGTTTACTAAGCTGGAGAGCATTCTATTCACAAGCTAGGCCATCAGAGGTGAAAAAGAAAAAAAAAAACCGAGGTTTTCGATATAATCTCCAGAGCTTATCGTTGGAGTACATTTGATGTAGCAGTAAACTTGATCATTTTCTTTCTAATTTATGGGTGATTGGCAGATTGCCAAAAGTTTTGGGCAGTGTAGCAATTAAAAAGTATTTAAAATTAAAAATTACTAAAGGATACCAACCCATAACTGCCAATAGTCAGTGAAGTCTAAAGTTTTCTTTGTAAAACTGCTACCAAGGGACATAACTGATCTTTTGATATATGTAAATCAGTATAAAATTTGCAAAATCACACCTCCTTCAATTATTTCTGCTACTCTTTTGGAAATATAAAATCATTGCACATTCGATGACAGGGATTTTTTTAGGGTCTGTTGGGGGCCGAAATGAGGCCCCATTCCCAATGTTAAAAAGCAGGCATTTTCCCCAATTTTTGCTTTGAAATTGCTAAACAATGAAAACAAATCAAGCAGGGTAATGCCAAATCGTTCATAAATCTTCTTCACAAGCCCACAATTATAATTTTTGCTTCAAAATTCTTAAGTAAAGCTAATTTTTTGGCCTCTGCTTATTTGAATGAGGAAAGATTTGACAAAATTGAAAGTCGGAAGGAGCCAAATTATACCTTAAAGCACTCTGAATTGGGTTTTTCCCTATTTTTTTGTATGAAACATTTTCCCCAATTTCAAGCAAATGTTGTTATTTTTCCCAATTTAGACTTGTAGATCTGCTCCTTTACGATACGTTTCATTACATTTATACTTGTAGATCCGCTCCTTTACGATACGCTTCATTACATTTATACTTGTAGATCCGCTCCTCTACGATACGATTCATTACATTTAGACTTGTAGATCCGCTCCTCTACGATATGCTTCAATACATTTAGACTTGTAGATCTGCTCCTCTACGATACGCTTCAATACATTTATACTTGTAGATCCGCTCCTCTACGATACGATTCATTACATTTATACTTGTAGATCCGCTCCTCTACGATATGCTTCAATACATTTAGACTTGTAGATCCGCTCCTCTACGATACGATTCATTACATTTAGACTTGTAGATCCGCTCCTCTACGATATGTTTCAATACATTTAGACTTGTAGATCTGCTCCTCTACGATACGCTTCAATACATTTAGACTTGTAGATCTGCTCCTCTACGCTACGCTTCAATACATTTAGACTTGTAGATCCGCTCCTCTACGATACGATTCATTACATTTATACTTGTAGATCCGCTCCTCTACGCTACGCTTCAATACATTTAGACTTGTAGATCTGCTCCTCTACGCTACGCTTCAATACATTTAGACTTGTAGATCCGCTCCTCTACAATCTATTGAAGCCTTTCATAGAGAAGCGGATCTATTAGTCTAATTTCAATTAGATTGGGGATGCACAGAACTTTACAATAATAAATAAGGGGAAAGATAATCTCTCAAGGATAGTGTATTTTCCCTATCTATTGATTAAAAGTCAGAGACCTTTCATCCTTTTGAATCCGCACCTATCAATATCTATATTTATTGATTAAAACTTCAGAGATCTTTCATCCTCTTGGATCCGCGCCTGAAATACCGGTACATGTAGCAAAATTTTCCATGAATATTTTGTAAAATTGAGTATCGTCGAGAGATGTGATGTCGCTTATACGGAAATGTCACCATGAATTTTTTAGACACTATTTACAAACCATAAGCCTGCAATTCTTTGAAATGAATATGATTTTAATTTACCTGTGCAGATCGAAGATGGCGAATTTTTTCCAATCTTTCGGATTGCTACGGTACGCTGCCATCAACTGAGAAACATACTCCACATTGACATGGTCGCTTGCAAACACTTTATGCAGTTCTTGAATTAATTCGTCCAGATTTCGGGGTGGGATAATTGTCTTGGGGTCGTCGTACAACTCCGTCTTATTTCTCTCGCAATCGGAAATTTCCATCATGAAAAGTTTTGATTTCCTTTATTTCGGAGCCGCGGCAGTTCAATTTTATGAAGTATTAAACACACACTCTGTTCAGGGGTACAATTCCTACGGGATCTCGTTGTCTTCCTGTGTATTTTTCGCTGCTTTATCACGAAACACGTTTTCTAGGCCGTAGACAATATTTACTTCTCTGTCGTCATAAATGACCTTGACCTAGTTAAACCTATTGGTTAAGTCGTTGACGTTTGATTCGTTGGAGATAAAAATTTTTTTTTTTTTTTTTGGTTGTCTCCACGTCTGTTCTACATGATATCATGGTAGCTATGACAACCTCAATTTTGAAAATTTAACCATATCCCCCCCCCCCCAAAGATATATAATATAATATTTAAAAACTTGTTTTGTTATGATTATGTATATTGAGGGTTTATAAATGACAAATTATTAATTATCAATCTATTTCCATATATTTGTTCTCTTAATTTTGGTTTTGTTTGACATCTGTAATTGAAGTTTAATTATTTCATTTGATGTTTAGAAAGGGCATTTTTGCACATGTTAGCAATTTCTAATCCTTGACATCTCTTTCCTGTCTCAAGATATCAATGTCATTTACTCATACTTGTTATCAACTTTATGGTTAGATCTTAGGATTGTGTTCTTTGAATTTGTTATGCTTAGCTCTACCTAATTTCAGTATTGTAAATTAATGTCATACGGCTTTTCCCTGTTCTTGCAACTTTATTATCCTTAAGTTAATTGGCTGGTCAGTACGAATGTGGGCGGAGTTGTCAAAGATTAGATGTGTGTGAGTTTGTATGTGAGTCAATCTTCGAAATTTCTTTGTTAAATTCAGTTTGTTTCTAAAATGTATTTGTGAATTAATATTTTTGGACTTATAATAAATTCTGAACTTTTTAAAACCGTTTTATCATTTGCAACAATATTACATGGTGGAGAATCTATATTATTTTTCTTTGGATTATTAATTACTTCAACATGGATAATAACAGTGAATATTTTGGTTTTTGTTCACCCAATCAGACTGTTCTTGAAATGCCCAGTGAACCAAAATCGTTTGATTCACCTTCAGCAATATCCGCCAAAATAGAACTTACGAAATTCCACGGATACACTAGTGAAAATGCACGAAAATTTCTAGACGAATTTGAATCTTTCTGTACTTTACAAAATTTAATGGAGAACAGTAGGATTATAGCTGCTTTTCATCTTCATCTAAAAGGACCGGCACTTATATGGTTTAGTGCCTTGGATATTTCAGATAAACTCTCTTGGTCGGTTTTGAAAGAAGTTTTTCAGGCCCAGTACATCAGCAAGAATATTTTTGATCCAGCAATTATTGCGGAGTCTGCCATTTTTGACGCCTTGACCCTCCAGCCTGGAGCACCGATAGAAGGGTTCCACAGTCAAGTCTTAGAAAAAGGATCGAGGCTCGACAAGCCAGAAAGGGATCTGATATCTAAATTTATCAACGGACTTCCGCAACAACTTGCATTCTTCGTCCGAGCGGCCAATCCAAAAAGTCTTCAAGCCGCATTCCAGCAGGCCAAGCTAGGGGAGGCATATGGCTACCGGCAGTCCATGGCCCCAATTTCCACCGCTGCCATTTCACCTAGGGAACCCCCTGCAACTGCTACGAAGATGGAGACGCTTCTGACGCGGCTGGTTGACCGGATGGACCGACTAGAGACCAGAGACCAGGAGAGGAGGCCCACACACCGTCAAAGACCAACAACAACCCGCCCGGGAAAGAACACCAGTTTCGCGTGTTATATATGTAATGGTCAAAAACATCGGCAGGCAGATTGCAATTGGAATAAAAAGGGAACTCCTGAGCCGTCCGTCGTATGCCAAATTTGTACACAGTATGGACACAGTGCCGCGGCCTGTAAAAAGGTGTCCGTTTCGGGAAACTAGCCGCGCCCAGTCTGCAGATGGCACCCACAGTCTGTGGCGGTGAACCACAAAGTGCCAACATTTCTGACCGTGAAAATGTGTTTTGTGAAAGTGTACATAGTGATGAAAGTGAGTGTGATGAAAATATTCCTGGGGAATTTATGTATATGCCTGTCAATATCAAAGGTATGCAAGTGACTGCACTGTTAGATACTGGTAGTAGTATTAACATCATTTCTAAATCTCTGTATGATAAATTATCACTTAATAGCAAATCCAACTTTCGAACATGCAGTGAACAGTCTGTCAAATTGGCCAATAATCAGTCTGTTTGCGTCTTTGGAACAGCCAGTATCTCAGTGCAGACACCATGTTCATCTAGAGTACATTCAATTTTTGTATATATTTTGGATTGTGCATCCCATCCTTTAATACTTGGTACTTGTTATTTTATTTCAAAACAAATTGTTTTAGACTTTGACAAATTTGTAACTTTCAGAGGTCAGAGCAAATGTACCAAAGTTAGATGTACATCTAGTTTTTCAGTTCCACCCAACTCAGAATTGTTCGTACGTGGCAAAGTCAGTAAAAACAAAATGATAGGTTTACCAGGTGTTTGCTCTGTACATAATTTGTTTTTGCGTAGAGGGTTATTGTTAGTGAAATCAGTTGTTACTATTTCAACAAACGGCACAGTCCCCCTCAAGATATTAAACCCTGGTGATGAACCTGTTTTTGTAAATAAGGGATCAATTCTGGCTCATTTCAAACCACTTGACAATTCATTCCATATTCAAACGATAGACTTGGACAAATCCCCCGTCGAGTGTGCGAACGTAACTTTATCTGACAGCTCATCGGCTCCGGCAGTGAATCCTCATTCAAACGAACAGTTTCTTTCAAATTTCAACTTTAACGACGACTTGTGCGCTAGCGACAAAAAGTCATTGACAGAGTGTTTAATCAAATACCAATCTCTGTTTGTTACAAAGGAAAATCCTGACATAGGTCTTACCCGTGTTGTAGAACATCAGATTCACCTCATGCCCGGTGCACAGCCCAAACATCATCGACCATACCGATTACCACCAGATAAGAAACAGGTATTGCGTCATCAGCTTGATGATCTGTTAAGACAGAACATCATTGCACCAGTCCAAGAATGTGAAAATGTTCCCATAACAAGTCCAATTGTATTAGTGTCCAAACAAAACAAACCTAAGGGGAAAATAAATAACTTAACAAAAGATCAGTGTTTGTCCTACTATAGGTTTTGCTGTGATTTCCGATACCTCAATTCTGTCACACAGGAGTTTCGGTACAATATTCCGGACTTACAAGAACTAACAGAATCATTTACAGACAAAACACCGAACTTCATCTCCTCCATAGACATGAGCAAAGGATTTTTCCAGATGCCTATCTCCGAAGAATCAACTAAATACACAGCCTTCAATACTTGCTATGGCACATTTAAATTCCTCCGCCTCCCCATGGGACTTAAAACTTCGCCAAATAGTTTTCAGCTACTGATGGACAAGGTCCTTAGGGGTCTTACATTCAAGTCTGTATTGTGTTACTTGGACGATGTTCTTATTTGTTCCGAAACTTTTGAACAACACCTTACGGACCTTCAGGAAGTATTTAGTCGTTTTCATTCTGCAGGACTTAAACTACAACCTTCGAAATGTCACTTTGCGCAGCGC
This sequence comes from Ostrea edulis, assembly GCF_947568905.1. NCBI lineage: Eukaryota > Metazoa > Mollusca > Bivalvia > Ostreida > Ostreidae > Ostrea > Ostrea edulis. The sequence continues at coordinate 64,120,152 of NC_079171.1, forward strand.
AAGTGTGTTTTTCTCGGACATGCCATATCTAGGGACGGAATTCAACCGCCAACCAACAAAGTTGAATTGATTGTGAACTATCCTCCTCCAACGAGTATTAAAGAATTACGTCGAATCATGGGATTATTTAATTGGTTTAGAAAATTCATTCCAAATTATAGTGCTATTGCGCAACCTATCCTGAAGTTAATGAAGAAAAATGCCAAATTTAATTGGACTTCAGAACAAACATCAGCATTTAATGAACTTAAACAGCTACTGAAAAATTCCCCTGTTCTCAGTTTTCCTCGTTATGACCTGGAATTTCGGCTTGCAGTGGACACATCATGCCGTGGATTGGGATACATGCTATATCAAATCCATGAGGATGGTACTTCTAAAGTTATCAGATTTGGTTCAAAAGGACTAGCCCAATGGCAACGCTCCTATGGCCCTACAAAACTTGAACTTTTAGGAATGGTTATAGTAGTATTAGACTGTGCGCCTTATATACGCGGACGACACTGTGTCATTGAGTGCGATCATCAAGCACTGAAACCCTTATTCCAAAAGCAATTGAAAGGTGCAATTTACGAGAGATGGTTAGCGATCTTACAACAATTCGACATTGAAATAAAATATAAACCAGCATCAGAAATGTGCGTAGCGGATGCGTTGTCTAGGAATCCAAAATTTCCAACAATACTAGAATCTAGTCCAGAAGATGATCTCCATTTCCCGTATGTACCAGAGACACCAACATCTGTAAAATTACCTAACGGACAGGACTTGCACACACTATTTCCCCGCAATCTGGAATCAAATTTCATCAAAGCTTCCAGATGTGATTATGACGCTGATACTGAGGACGATTTTCAGTTGCCATTGCGCAAGAAACGGCTACGATCTAAGTTCGTTCATCATGACAAGGCCGACGGTAATTTACCAAGTTCAACTGAGGATACCATCTGTTCCGCTCCATTCAATAAGACTACAGAAATTGACAATTCTAGTGGTGTAGAACGAAATGCTCCTTATGAACATGCTACTGAGATAGATAACCCATGTAACCCCCAAAGTGTTCAGGATCAACCTCTTGTGTCCTCTGATAATGAACCATCTGATTATTTTCGCGACACCAGCTTTTTGATATCAGACGTCATACAGAAACAGCATAGTGACCCTGAACTCAAAGATTTGATGAATTACATTGAAAATGGCATCCTCCCAGATTCACAGAAACTAGCCAGAGACGTTCTAGTGAAACATTCAGATTACGCGTTAATCAATGGCATGCTGTTTCACTCCCGTCATGCAAAATCAAAGAGAGCGAAAACTTTTAACAAATACCAACTAGTAGTCCCACGAAGTATGGTTCAAGACATTTTATACATGCATCATGACTCCCCGCTGGCTGCACATGGTGGAATACAGGACACGCTAGATAAAATTAAAGAACATTATTTTTTCCAGAAAATGTCTCCAATTGTCAGCGACTATGTAAAATCTTGCCAACAATGTCAGAAACGTAAAATTTCCCGTATGCCTACTAAATCTGGTGTAACTTCATATCCCACACCAACAGCGCCTTTCGACGTATGGGAGATTGATATGTATGGGCCATTACCCATTTCTACCCAGGGCAGTTCCTACATCTTTACGGCTGTCGACATGTTCAGCAAATATTTTGTTGCATTTCCAATCAAGACAAAAGACGCTATGACAGTCGCCCATGCATTTTTCAAGCTCATTACGACATTTGGGGTATGTAGTACAATTATCAGTGACCAGGGAAGTGAGTTTATAGCCAAGGTTACGTCCGAACTCTGCAAGATGCTACACGTCGCCCAACAATTTACTCCGGCCTTTGCACACCATTGTCTGGGAGCCTGTGAACGTATGCATGCGACAATTGCTGAGAGACTAACACCTTACGTATCTACAGACAAAAGCAATTGGGAAAATTGTTTGTCATCTGTAGTGTTCTCAATTAATTGTTCTGTGAATACGAGTCTTGGATATTCTCCATATGAGATTGTATTTGGATGTAGACCAAAATTTCCTCTGGTGAATTACCACACGGAACCAGTGGAAATTAACAAGGACATTGCTACTTTTCTTGGTGACAAACTTAGAAAAATAAACATTATTCGGACGGAAATAATGGAAAACGTAAAGAAAGCCAAAGACACAATGTTAAACAATGCTAATACCAATCTCCGGCCATTAACACTACAAAAGAATGACTATGTATTTGTACAAAAGGAAAATGCGCACAAGCTTCAAAACCAATTTTCCGGACCTTATGTTGTACACAACATACCAAGTGCACATACTGTGTTACTCAAGGACCCAGTCACCAACAAAGTGCAAGATAACATTGTCCACATCAATCGCGTTAAGAAAGCTTTTGTTCGGGAACCTACTCCTTCTGACTTTTGCAGTGTGGTATCGGCGCGACAAGTAACACAGAAAGAACAAAGTTGTCAGACTGACGAGGTTACGGAACAACATCCAGTTCCTGCATGTCCAAAGCGCCCTCAACGGACTATTCGACCACCAATTCGTTACCGGGATGACAATCATGTGGACCCACGGACCATTGTCACCTTCACCGCATCTTCCGACAGTGATGGGTTTCACAGAGTCAAGAAAATCTTAGGCCAGCGATACTCTCCAAACGGATTACAGTATTTAATCCAGATTTCAGGCGAACCTGCGGATAATGCGTTTTGGGTTGCGACTTCATATTTGAACGCTAAAGCCAGGGTAGCTGTTCAGCAAAGACCCCCTCCCTTTATTGATTGAGCCATGATCCCATTATTGTATATATGTGTAAATAATTTTCTTATGCTTGTTATGTGATTTTTTTTTTATTTTCATTGTGGCGCCTTGTATAGATTTTTTTTTTGATTTTATGATTATTGGATTTTGAGATCATTACTATTGCAGTGATTTATTGTTTATCATGATAGAAAGGCACAGCACTTTTGTCCGAGAATGTAAATTTGCATTAGTTATCTAACTGCAGGAGCTCGTCTCGTGGTGCTGAGGAGATAATTTAATTAAGTTGAGTGACCGACTATGTGAGGGAGCAATGTTTACAAGCTCTGCTATTAATTACTATTTGATTGTGGCTGTTTCAAAGTCGTTGTTTATCTAAGTAATTGTTTTAGCTGCTGTATATTATTGACTCCGTGTCTGCTTGTCGTTGTGAAACCATGGTACTTATATGATAGATGGTTATAAGTAATCATACGTGTCATTTAGGTTATACCGATTGTACAATTACATTTTAATATGTTTCTAATGTACAGCTTAGTACGAGAACATTGTTTTGAGTGTTTACTCATGTTGTAATATGTACATGGCAGTTTATTTTCTTTTCATTTCCCAATTGTATTCATTTTTTTTTTAATTTTTAATTTGCATTTATTAACCCAGTGTAAAATTGTTTTACAATTTTATTTTCTGTGGGCGGATGTTATGATTATGTATATTGAGGGTTTATAAATGACAAATTATTAATTATCAATCTATTTCCATATATTTGTTCTCTTAATTTTGGTTTTGTTTGACATCTGTAATTGAAGTTTAATTATTTCATTTGATGTTTAGAAAGGGCATTTTTGCACATGTTAGCAATTTCTAATCCTTGACATCTCTTTCCTGTCTCAAGATATCAATGTCATTTACTCATACTTGTTATCAACTTTATGGTTAGATCTTAGGATTGTGTTCTTTGAATTTGTTATGCTTAGCTCTACCTAATTTCAGTATTGTAAATTAATGTCATACGGCTTTTCCCTGTTCTTGCAACTTTATTATCCTTAAGTTAATTGGCTGGTCAGTACGAATGTGGGCGGAGTTGTCAAAGATTAGATGTGTGTGAGTTTGTATGTGAGTCAATCTTCGAAATTTCTTTGTTAAATTCAGTTTGTTTCTAAAATGTATTTGTGAATTAATATTTTTGGACTTATAATAAATTCTGAACTTTTTAAAACCGTTTTATCATTTGCAACAATATTACAGTTTATCTTACAATTCATGAAATATGGCTTTGGGCCAAATGACTCCAAAAATACATACGCAAAAAATATGTTTGTTACCCAACCATATATACATTCCAAAGGTAGGCCTATATAATGGTAGATGCATATTTCCCAAGGACGCTTACATTCAAATCCACTACTTACTTTGAAAACAACGATGAAATATACATGTACAACATGGAAAATATTTATCGATCAGATTAATATATAGGCCTAAAATTTAAAGCGACTTACAATATTAATTTACAGATAAAGATATATTCAAAAACACTACCAGTATATTAAAAAGTATATCAAAAAGTTAAACAATGAGATTTACAGATTTCAATTTATTGGTAAAAATTCGGATTGCAGTGTGTGAGAAAGGCTCCTTCGTGTCATCCGAGAATGATCGGATTCATACTAATTCTTTTTAATGCAAGTGGGTTTGGGGGTGGGGGTGGGGTGGGGGTGGGGGGGGGGGGTGGGGTTGCCACGTCCTCTTTTTTGGTTGAATAGATTTACTTTCATGGCCATATTGATTGGGGTCTTCAACCTTTCCTGTTAAGAACGAAAATGGTGTAAACTTAGGTCGCACCCACACCCGTTCTGGATCCGCAACTTTCTATGTTCCCCTTTTTTCCGACACCTTTTCAAATCTTAAGAATTTTTTTATGCATCGTATTGCGAGAAATGTGTTGGGTCATTTCTAAATTACTGACTTGGGGATAATGTTTATCTAAATGGCCCCGCAATAAATAGTTCGACTCCATGAATTCTAATACTTTTTTTAATTTCCAGAAATTGTGAATTATATTTTCTTTCTTGCAGACTTGTAGAAAGCACATTACACTGATAGGAGTGGGGGAGGAGGGTAAGGTGGGGGTGAGGGTAGGTTGGGGGAGGGGATGAGGGTAAGTTTGGGGAGGGGGAAGGGGAGAAGCTACAGGGCTGATCGTTCTCCCACCATCCTGAAATTCTGCAGACAAAAATGTGCTGACCAGGTAAGAGTGGCGTTCAAGGTTACACCGACAGATATATGCTGACGTAATCACTGAAGATCGCAGACGTTAAAAGTCTTGGTCGGGTTATCATAACATGCGTCAACAGTCGACTTTCAAAATACTTTATCTTTTTTATTTTAAAATTTAATATTTTTTTTCTTCAAAATTTAGGTGTTCTAAATGTAAATTTTACCTATTTTTTTTCACGCTTGGTAGATTTCGTATTATATTACATGTGTACATTGTAAAGGGTGACCCAGTTTTTTGGTACATGTGTACGCACTACATAATCTAGAGGTAGCGCAGTCAAATTGCTTGGCCCGAAGAATGCCACTATATTCTGCCCCCTCCCCCAAGATACCCCCCTACCTATCTCAAAGGCAATCTGACCATAGGTCAAAATGGTGCGTCGCAAAGGATAAACTTGATGTAAAAAAAAACCCAATACAAGCTGTACGTAACTGACGGCAAATAAATTGAAAAAGTAAAAGAACAAATATTTAACCGATTTATAATTGAATATATATAACTTCATAGAATCAGAGTGAACCAGAAGCAATAACCCGTCAGTGACAGCTTGCATTGCTTTAAGGCCGATATCTTTTGGTACATACATATGCGGATGTCAGGTGATATTGAAGTTTTGTATTATTTGTTCCCGAATAATATAAATTTTGTAAATGAAATCTACCACCAAAATCCGATTTTTTCGTCGTTTTAGAAAAGATGTATCATATGTGTACATACTTTTTAAATTGTACACATGCTACACCTACAAAACGACGAAAAAAGCGGGTTTGGGTTGTGGATTTTATTTAAATAATTTATCATTCAGACACAAATAATGCAAAACTTCAATTTATATTATTCGGGAACAAATAATACAAAACGTCAATATCTGACAACCGAGCCCCTGTGCGACGACCTACACAGTGTACCCTGTAGATTTATGTGTGTATCGTTTTATCAGACAGAGACTGTACAGAATAGAACGACGACCTACACAGTGTACCCTGTAGATGGATGTGTGTATCGTTTTATCGGACAGAGACTGTACAGAATAGAACGACGACCTACACAGTGTACGCTGTAGATGGAAATTCCTACACAGAAACCTGTGACATTCACTGAGTCCGTACACATTTATAACGTATGAAACGCTGGATAGAGATTTCAAAGCAAAACAAGACCATATACAGAATACACACCATACACATATAGGTTACCTTCAACAAAATTTCAATTCAGAGTCGATTCTAAGTGAAAATTTTAATTCTTAGTAGTAATTTTTTTTTTATTATTTCAAAGTATTTATCAAACATTCTAATATAAATGCCCTTTCAACTGCTAAAATCTGTATACATTTTTGGTGTCCGAAAATGTAAATTAATCTTTAATTTTTCAGGCTAAAATTCCAAAATTTTATGTTTAGTTGTAGAAAGAGTTACCTCTCTTTTCACGTAAACATTTTATCCAAAATTTGTCAAAATACATCCGATTGTCATTATCTTTTAAAAACCATGTATGAAATAATTAAGTGTCCCAAATTGATTTGTTACTTCATAAAACACATCTTTATTGAAAGATTAAAAGAAAAAAAAAAAGAAGTCGTATAATTGCCTGTGCGTATAGCGTGTGAAGTTTATGAAACTAATGCCTGCCTTTCACTCGCTGATCTCGCGACATGAAATCGACACGCCCACGATGAAATCGACGCTCGCTGTAAGTTAAAGTTGTTGAAGATGTTTCATGCTGCTAGGAGTTTCAAACATTAAACATTGAGAACACAACGGCGGATCCAGAACACAACAACCCCCTCCCTTTTGACATGCGAGATAGTAATACATGTACATTAGTATCTCACAAGTGATCACCTCAAAAGCTTACAGAGGTACAAACTGACTATTCAGAATGACTTAAGATGGTGATCGGTGGGGAAGTAACATATTTTGGATAAATTATTGGTTCTGTATAAAAATAATTTCATTCTAAAAGGGGGGTATGTACATGGGATTTATACAGGCTATTCACACTTCAGGTGCCTGTGATTCTAACAAGACTATGAATCACGATGACATTGAATGAGACGAATCCTGTCTAACATCAGATACAGCTGTAGCGATTAGACCAACTGGAACTTCAGAAGCTTAGTCCGTCACTAGTTACGGGTCCCCGGGGTCGAGTCCGTCACTAGTTACGGGTCCCCGGGGTCGAATCTCTATCTGGTCCGTTACTAAGGAGTTAGGGGACCCAGGGGTCGAATCTCTGTCTTGTCCGTCACTAGCTACGGGTCTCGGGGGTCGAATCTCTGTCTGGTCCGTTACTAAGGAGTTAGGGGACTCAGGGGTCGAATCTCTGTCTTGTCTAGCTACGGGTCCCGGGGGTCGAATCTCGGTCTAATCCGTCACTAGTTAGGGGTCCCCGGGGGCGAATCTCTATCTGGACCGTTAGTTAGGAGTTAAGGGACCCGGGGGTCAAATTTCGGTCTGGTCCGTCACTAGGGAGTTAGAGGACTCAGGGGTCGAATCTCGGTCTGGTCCGTCACTAGGGAGTTAGAGGCCCCGGGGGTGAAATCTCGGTCTGGTCCGTCACTATGAAGTTAGAGGCCCCGGGGGTCAAATCTCGGTCTGGTCCGTCACTAGAGAATTAGGGGACCTAGACAGGGGGTTAAATCTCCGTCTGGTCCGTCACCATATCACACTGCTTTAACGATCACATGGTGGACACTCTCTTTCATTGAACAGTTTTATGTTCCGATAAAATGTTTGATAGTAAAGACTTTACTTGCGATAGACAGATTTATGATCAGCACCATTAATCCTGCAGTTCATATTTCATGTCAAATATGCGTAAATTCAAACTTTGTTTTCCGTTGATTAGATAATTCAACGACTTTTAATTGCAATCACACAATTTCAAATATTACACGAAAAACTATTGAAAAGGGAACAGTTCAAAACACCATATCAGCCGAACTTGCTGACAAAGTATGCGGTCCGTCACTTAACGTCAGAATCATGTGATTTTTCTCCTAACGGTATGTTTTAGATTTGTAAAATATTGTTACTTTTGAAAAGAATGTTTAAATTCCTGTATATTTCCACGAGTTTTTTTTTATTTCGGATTGTTAAACTATCTGAAGATACGTGCATATGACCCGGGCTAGAACAGGTCCTCAGTACATCTTGCTTGTCGTAAAAAGCGACTAAATGTGGCGGTCATTTGGATGAGACCGCAAAAACCGAGGCCACGCGTCACAGCAGGTGTGACACGATAAAGATCCCTTCCTGCTCGATGGCCATAAGTGCCAAGCACAGGCCTAAATTTTGCAGCACTTCACCGGCAATGGTGACGTCTCCGTATGAGTGAAACATTCCCAGCGGGACGTTAAACAACATACAACGAATTAATCAAATCACTGACTAATTGTTATCGCTGTTTTGCGATGAAGATAGTTCTCTGGAAATTCCCATGCAAAACTTTGATCCCCTATTGAGGTACCTCCCTACTTACGGGGGCCACACTTTAATGAAACTTGAATCTGCACTACCTAGGAATTTTTGTATATTTTGAATCATGGTTTTGATCTAAACTGTTATTCCTATATATCGGCATGTCAAACTTTGATCCCGTATTGCGGAACCACTCTACCCCTGGAGACCGTGATCAGAACAAACTTGGATCTACTCTATGTCTGGAAGCTTTCATGTAAATCTGCACTTTTCAGGCCCAGTGGTTCCTGAGAAGATTATAAAAGGAACAAACTATTTTGCTTGATTAGATAATCTCCCTTACAAACTCGAATCCTTTTCACACAAGAATGATCTGTGTCGAGTTACATTGAAATTGGTCCAATAGTTCTAGAGAAAATGAAAACGTGAACAATTTACAGACAGTCGGACAGACAAAGGCTGCTCAGAAAGGTCCAATTTGAACTTTCAGATGGTGAGCTTAAACTTATCATTTTTCATCCATGTTCTCACTCATTAGTTCAAAAGATCTTTGTAAGATGTACTGACAAAAATAACTCGAACACGTGTATATGAAATACGAGTGCAACAGAAGTTTAATCATACACGTGTGGATGTACATATTAGAAATCTGGAGGTTCATTATTCCACTCAACTCATTCTACAACAGAAAACAATATTGTTAATTACATGTTTACCAATCTACAAATGTGTCACGTCATGCATTCTCTCACTAGAGGGCGCGTAACGCAAGATTCTCCTGTACGTTAAAACCGGTAATCTACCCATGGTTTACCTGTACAGGTGGGCTTTGAATTTACGGGAAATGCTTAACGCGCAAGTAAAATTGCGTGGCGCGCATTGATAGGATAATGATTTCATGCATCCACAAAGAATGTATAATTTTATGTTCTGATAAAAAAGACTGCATGGCGCGTGGGTTTAATTTGTTATATTTTCAAAAAGAAAGAAAAAAAAAGAAGAAGAAAAAACAACTTTCTCATTAAAACGACAGGCGCACGTACTTCATTTCCAATACTTGTACAACATGTCCTGTTTTCATTTCCGAACCCCCCCCCCCCTTACAAAGTAATTTTGACATGCATACTTATTACATGTACATATCATCATACGGGGATAATTAATGATTAAATCATTTCATGCTGACTTGATAAATTCTCTCAAGGTGTTGTGAGCCTGAATTTATAAATAGTAATCATCAACTTGACGTAAAAAGCCGAGAGATGTCCCGATAGCTGTTCACTGGTGAGTTATGATATTTACATTCTGTTTATCGCAATGAATCGTTGTCAATATTCAGACTATTTTATCAATGTCCATTGCGAGATTATGTTAAACATAAAAACTGTCCGAGGATCTCACTAATTAAGACATTTATCCTGCTCAAAACTTCCACCTGTTTACTCCCTCTAGATCCGCCACTGCGGTATTACTGGTGAGCGGGGGATACAGGTACTGTACCTGTCTAACGGGAGACGTACAGTCTTTTTAAAGTCAAATTCAGAAAGAAAACAAATTAATGTATAAATAAACTCTGAACTGATTACTGCGCATAAGAAACATCTCCCAAATTAATAGTTTTTTTTTTTATTTGTTTGCCATGTTTAAAGTTGACTGAGAATATTACACCCCCCCCCCCCCCCCCCCCCCCCCCCCCACCTTGTGGTGCCCGTATAGATATCTGATGATTGTCTGATATCACGTGTTTTGTTATCAGCACGTCAGAATTATATGTACACGTGGCTAAGTCAAATCAGAACATTTAAATAAATGACACGGATATAAAAACCATAGACAGATAAAATCATGAAGGAGTTCAAAAGGTAGAATAAATATGTCGGATAGAAATCTATATTAAAATAATTTGAGGATGTGTGTAAGGTAAGGGGGGGGGGGGCATCAATAATTGCCACACCCACCCTAATATACTGTATAACATTTTTAAACGTATATTCACATTAACATCTTAAAGACAAAGTGCTCACGTTTATTTATAAACAGTAGAAATATTATAGAGTGGTATCAGTATTTGTCGCTGATAAGGATTTGGATCAATATTCATCATGCGTATTTAATTAAGGTGGGGTGATAAAAACTATGTAAATCTAGTTTTCTGTCAGGCATTCGACTTTTGAACTTGTCTCCATATGCATGTTTCACTGTTCATGCATCGAAGTAAATTACATGTGTAAATATTTAAAATTTACGATATTGCGTTTAACAATGTATAGGTATCGTTCTGGTGGGCGTGGCACAATAAACGGGTGACGTCTCTATAAAAAAGATCAATAAAATCAAAAAGTGAGATCCGCTCAAACCAAGGCTCCTGTGTAGATATCTCAGTCCCCCCCCCCCCCCCCCCCACACACACACACACACAGTGCAGTATTTGTACATGGAGTCGACATTTGTATTTATAAATTGTATGCATACGTAAATGTTGACACAGCTACCCACCATGAACTATGTCAAACATTCAAGCTATTTAAACAAGCGATAACGCGTAGATAGTGTCTACCACTCGGCACATCAGTAAGGTACCGTAATCGGCCGAGGTTAGCCGAATGTAGAGTATACAGACCGACACGCCGCGCAGGTACTAGACTGAAGGGCAAAATAACAGGGAGGCCATGTTGGATTTTCTGGTGAGACAAAATTATATATACGAATTCTGACATTGTAGTGTCATTAATATCGATATTTATGTGATCAATGATATAGATCTTATCACTTTGATCATAATTTCATACAGTGGATTTAGTATATCGATGCCTTGTGCATGTTATTTCGTTATTTGAAATTTCATAATTCATGACCGCAGTTTGTTTTTCAATACACATTATGATGTAAGTTAAGCGTGAGAAGTGTTTTAACCTGTAGAATATCTAGGATTCCCTTTTTTATTGACAGTAAACTTCCCGTGTGACGCCGACACCAGAAATGCTGCACCCCCGGCGCAGTGCCCAGGAAGTCCTGCTGTGTGACCTCTGTGAAACTGTCCCCCTACAGAGTCACTGTGAAGTTTGTAATATAAATCTCTGTGTTAACTGTGTAGGAAAACATATCTCAGATTCCTCTAAAGATCACAATGTCGTCCCCTATTTACGCAGAAAGTCTCCTAACTACTCAAAATGTCCGACACACTCGGATAAACACTGCGAGCATTACTGTGATAAATGTGAAATTCCCGTCTGTTCTACCTGCGCCTTATATGGAAAACACAAAGGTCACGATGTATCAGATATTCAAGAAAAACTCAGCGCTAAAACACAAAGTTTACAAAAAGCTCTGGAAGAACTCGAGACCCGAATTTATCCCCGATATGAGGAAATGGCGTCCGACGTCCAAACCGAGAAAGCAGAACTAGAAACAAAATACGGAAAACTGACCACAACTACTGACCAACAAGGAGAAATCTTACACCGAGAAATCACCGCCATTGTCAACCAGCGAAAATCTGCCATTGTGGAGATGAAAAACAAACACCTATCTACCCTGAATAAAAATACAGAAGAAATCACACAAAAAATGGCGGAACTCAAACAGATCATGTCCGACTTGAAATCAATCCTAAAATCAAATGACGTCTCCTTAACCTCTACTTACAAATCTAGGAATTCTGAATTTAGAACATTACCGCCTAAAGTCCGAGTTACAGTACCCAGTTTGTCTGCTCAGAAAATAAACAAAGATCAGCTCAATGAAATGTTTGGTTCTCTGCCGTCATTATCCATTAACACAGAACATGGCGACACAATGAAGTCAGCAGAAGCTGTATCGTCTCCTCCAGTCAAACCACTGCTTGATGAGCCGCGCGTCACCGCCACCATAGACACTGGGTATAAACAACTAACCAGTGTTAGCTGTCTGAGTGAAGATCAAGTCTGGACATGCAGTCAGTTTAACGAAACCATGAAGCTGCTCAACCTCCAGAGTAAACTACTGACATCAATACAAACCAAGTCAGGGAACGAACCACAGGGCATAGCAGTGACACGGGACGGAGATCTTGTTTATACTGACTATCATGATAACACTATAAACTTAATCAAGAATAAACAGATACAGACCGTGATCACACTACAGGGGTGGAGGCCTCTCTTTGTCTGCAGTACCACCTCAGATGATCTCCTGGTTACCATGGTCAGTGATGATGTCACACAATCCAAAGTCGTGCGTTACTCCGGCTCCACAGAGAAACAAAGCATTCAGTTTGATGATCAGGGTCGTCCTCTCTACTCATCTGATGGTGACAGTAAATACCTCAGTGAGAACAAGAACCTGGATATCTGTGTGGCTGACTACACAGCTAGTGCAGTAGTGGTGGTCAATCAGTCAGGAAAACTCCGATTTAGATACACTGGTCATCCCTCTAATACCAAGCAATCATTTAATCCAGCCGGCATCACTACAGACAGCCAGAGTCACATCCTGACAGCAGACTATCACCGTATCCACATCCTAGATCAGGACGGACAGTTCCTCCGTTACATTCACTGTGATTTACGCGTTCCATTCGGTTTATGTGTGGACATCAGAGACAACCTCTTTGTGGCTGAGTATAACACTGCTAAAGTGAAGAAAATCCAATATCTATAAACAGTGTTAATTACACAGCTCTACAGTGTTAATTACACATCTAAAAACCCTGTTCATTACACATCTAAACACAGTGTTAATTGCATCTTTGTGTTAATTACAGTCGCTTGTTGATTACAGCCCTGTGTTAAATACAGCCCCGTGTTGATTACAGCCCCATGTTAATTACAGCCCCGTGTTAATTACAGCCCTGTGTCTGTGATGTGTAATTAACATGTACTTGTGTTTGTGAGTTTAACTGATAGAACATTAGTCTCTCACTGCTGTTTAGTAATTATAATTTACAATATCTGTATTATTATATCTAATCTTAGATTGTGTTACTAGTTAATTATCTATATACAATTAGACACATGTCAATCATGAAATGTAAATAAAGGTCAATCAGTTCTTGTGAGGTACTAAGTCACTTTGTCAGTATGTTGTGTGTAGCCTTGAATTATAGTACATCTACACATGTACACATATACTTGTTTGTGTGTGATAAACTACTAATTATTCTGTTTGTTAATTATGTATTTCAATATGTGTTTGATTTTATAATGTATATATTAGATAAACATGATACAGAGTTCAGTCTTACATTATTACTGAGTACTTACTTAGATTTGTAGTACTGTAACAGAGAGTGACCCCAAACGTCCAGTCTTCATCACAGATCTTCAGATTCAAGGTCACAGTCTTCTGTTGACCATCAATAACATCACACCACTCCACAGTCCTACAAAACACAAAGTGTAATTATATCTAACTGTATTGTCAACAATTGTCTGTATCTCAGAACTTAATTATCTTACAAAATGTCCAGTCTATTACAGTGTGGTATATTTACATGTTTATATATATGTAAATGTAACAGGAAGGAGAAAACTCGTGGTTCAACTGGAAATCGAATCCGAGACCCCTGTATAACTAATGAGGTGCTCTAACTATTGAGCTACAGTGGCTGGTCTATCAGAGACCCCTGTATTACTAATCAGGTGCTCTAACTATTGAGCTACAGTGATCAGTCTATCAGAGACCCCTGTATAACTAACGAGGTGTTCTAACTATTGAGCTACAGTGACCGGTCTATCAGAGACCCGTGTATTATTAATCAGGTGTTCTAACTATTGAGCTACAGTGACTGGTCTATCAGAGACCCGTGTATTACTGATCAGGTGTTTTAACTATTGAGCTACAGTGGCCAGTCTATCAGAGACCCGTTTATTACTAGTCAGATGTTCTAACCATGGAGCTATCGAGATCAATATACCTGGTTCATATAAATATCAGCCTATGGATAGGTCAATAGTTAAAGCACCCGATTAGATAGACCAGTCACGGTAGCTCAATGGTTACAGCACCTGACTAGTAATACAGGGGTCTCAGATAGACCAGTCACGGTAGCTCAATAACTGGAGCACATGACTAGTAAGACGGGGGTCTCGGATAGACGGGTCACGGTAGCTCAATGATTAAAGCACATGACTAGTAATACAGGGGTCTTGAATGGAACGGTCATGATAGCTCAAAGGCAGGGTGTTTGCCTCAAAACCAGCAGGTCATGAGCTCAAGCCCCGTTTGTGCCATGGCTATGACAAACCTAAGATGAAAAAATAGGTAGTGGTTCCTGCTTCACCAAACACTCGGCATTTAAAAGTGAATATCACACGGCAGGTGTTTTAGACATGAGAAACTGAGGTCCCATGTCACGGCAGACATTAGCAGGTTAAAGAACCCTCACTGATATGGCTTTGAGCGTTAAGTATAGATCTAAATTTGTAGTACTTCACCTACACTTGGTGACATCTCAATATGAGTGAAAATTTCACAAATAAACAAATATGGTTCATATAAACAAAGCACTACAGTATTCACTAGTAATTCTGTACTGATATAATGCACTTCAGTAAAATCATCATATTTCTGTTTGATTGGAGATTTTGAGGCCCTGGGTTTGAATTCCAATTTAATCCATTTGCTGTTATGTAGCAGATATTCATGTCTATAAATATTTAAGGAAAACTGAGCTTTCCTACATTCAATATGAGAGAAATGCTCCCCGCTTGTAAGGCACACAGTAAGGTGCATCAGTCACTTCCAAAGTAACAAGAATTGACTCACACTGCCCCTCCACAACGTTAATGTCTGGTCAGATAGTCGGGACATACTTAAGCTGTATGCTTAAGTCCAGCTGACTGACCTTATGTTTACCTGGATCTGGGAGAATTTGGAATTTCTGTACAGTCAATTACTTCATGTCGTCTTCTTCAGTCAATTTCTACAAGAAGACCTAGGATGTATCAGTGACATTTCTACACATATTGCAGAACATTAATCAAATTAGTATGTTGATTTATTGCTTGGTAATAAAGAAAACTAGATACATTGCCCTGATAAATGAATAGGATTCATTGATCACGATAACATATCCGGAATTCTCCAGAATGGCCAATCAATCACTGACACAGCATTGACCTCACTCTTGTCTTTATTAATTCATGATTTTGTTTAACATCTTAAGATTTTGCTGTTTACACTTCAACTTTTATCTCCAATACATCCAATTCCTTTTTCAACACCCCCAGATATTTTAGAGGAACACAAACTTATGCCTCCATGCAAGGACCATAATTCAGTCAAAATTTATCAGAGTACTGAGTATTTAAGTACTTGACCTGCGTATTTGCATAATCAATATATTGACATATCGTATCGTTTTATCCGAATGCCAATGTATGACAGAGATGTCACATCATAACTATGCATTAGATTTTCTCATACCTACATACGTAATGAGTGGAAATTGAATTGTTTCAAATTTTCTAAGCCCAAGGGGCATAACTCTGCCAAAATATCATTTGCAAAGTTGTCTCATGTTAAGACACCTGATCCCACCTTTCTTATCTCCAGAGGTCGGTGTTTGCCCAATATTTTTTATTTACTTTTAGTTTATTTGAAATTTTGTATGAAGTTTATAGAATTTATGAGATTTTTCATTTTCTTTGTACCTAATTTTACATTCTTTACACAAGAGTTCCGTGTTTGGCCTATCTTTTTTATTTATTTCAAATTTTGTACTAAATTTATAGGATTTATGTGATTGATACCTTCACATGTTAATTTATATCCCAGATTTTACCTCCATGTATGACTGATACTATGGGTGGGAACATAAATCATACAAAATTTCCTAAATCCAAGGGATGTAACTCTTTCAACAACAGTTATTCAAGATATTCTTAGGATGGAACTGTATGGATGGGATGTATACCAATTTTCAGTTGAACATGTACCTCAATAATAGAGATAATGAACAGAAACTCAATCAGGATGGAATGACAGAAGAAAGGAATGACAGACAAGAGGTCCGCAGGCCTCTTAACAGTATAAAACAAAATGTAACAGTAGTTGTTTGCTCCACCCCTAAGGCCCCAGAGGTGCAAGAGTCCTAAACTTTGCAATTTACATCCACTTTCTCATAAAAATTCTTTATACCATATTTGAAAGGAATTGGAATAGTAGTTCTCAAAAAGAAGTTATAATGGTTCCATTTTTCACACATTTAATAATTGACCATTTTGGCCTCACCCCTACCACTTGGGATCATCAAAATTACAATTTTGGTAAAGGACTACCAGTTCTTTCTAAATATCCATTTAGTTTCAATAGCATTGAAGATGTTATTTACGTGACTTTTACACACCAATACTATATACCAAGTTTGGCATCCCCCTGAGGTCAGAACCCTTACCCCAGGGATCATGAAATTTACAATTTTGGTAGAGGCTTTCCTGCTCTACATCCCTATGCATTTAGTTTTTCTTACACATGCATAGTTGTAAAGAAGATTTTTGAAAATTGGTCAAATTTGGGCAGTTTTTTGCCCTGCCCCTAAAGCCACAGGAGTCCAGGAATTCTGAAATTTACAATTTATTTCCCCATTGCCTTGAAGATGTTAACACACTTAACACGACAGGCAACGCATGACAACGGACGCAGACCAATTGCAATAGGTCACCTGAGTTTCATTAAAAATATTAATGCTATATTACATATGCCCTGGCCATTTCATGGAACATTTCACATGTAAATCCATTAACAAACCTGACATTTCATGGAACATTTACATGTAATTCCATTAACAAACCTGGCATTTTGAACAGCAGTAGAGTATCCAAGTCCTGCAATAGGTCAAAGTCTCGGGGAAAATTATCCTCATCAATCAACAGCACGTCTCCAGTAACCGCTACCCTACAATATTTATTCTCACATTAAATATTGGTTAACCACAAACTGATCCTTTACACCATTATATCATGCTTTTAGATCACAAATTTATACTCAAAAGATCGATACAATGATACTGAATGTATCAAAATGAGACCAAACCAGTGCACATGTATGAATACTGAGTCCTAGAAGTTCTATGAAAGCTCTATCTTAAATAGTTCAGAAGATAATGAAGAGGTCAGATTCTTATTAAAAGTAGATTTAGGTCATAAGGTCAAACACTAAATCAAAGTCTTGCCATAAAAATCTATACACAAAATATAAAAGCTTTTCTTTAAATAGTTTAGAAGATATCAACTAGGCTAGTTTTTTTTAGAAAGTAGGTGGAGGTCATAAGATCAAATAATGTACTACAAGGTCGTCTTGTCAACAAGAACCTATATACAAAATATGAAAGTCCTAGTCCTTGAATACTACTGAAAATATTTGGTAGGTTACATTTTCTTAAAATAAGGTCAAATTTCAAGGTCACAAGGTCAAAGGTTATAGTATGAAAAAATAGGTATTGTCATAAAAATTTAAATACAAAATATGTTCAGGAGATATTGAATAGGTCAGAATGATTGAACTCCCATGTTAAGGTCAAACTTCACAAAATAAGGTTTTTCCATAAAGTAAAACTTACACGGTACCAATTTTGATGCACCAGATGCGCATTTCGACAAATAATGTCTCTTCAGTGATGCTCAACCGAAATGTTTAAAATCCAAACTAACAATGAAGTTTTAGAGCTATTATATGGAAAAACAGTGGGCCAAAAAAGTGGAGTCAAATTTGTCTAAGGATAAGAGCTATGCATGAGGGAGATAATCCTTAATTTTGAAATGAATTTCTATATTTTATAACACAGCAATTAAATATACATCCGTATTTTCAAGCTAGTAACGAAGTACTTAGCTAGTGGGCTGTAGAGACCCTCGGGGACTAACAGTCCACCAGCAGAGGCCTTGACCAAGGGGTCATAATGTAAAACTTATACGGTACCAATTTTGATGCACCAAATGTGCATTTCGACAAATAATGTCTCTTCAGAAAGAATCTATATACAAACAAGAGGCCCATGGGCCACATCGCTCACCTGAGTCACTTTGGCCCATATCTGAAGACTTTCCATATATATTTGCATGTAAAACCGTAGTCCCTATTATGGCCCAAACTACCCTTTGCAAACTTGAATCTACACTATGTCAGAAAGCTTTCATGTAAATGTCAACTTCTTTGGCCCAATGGTTCTTGAGAAGAAGATTTTTAAAGCTTTTTCCTATATTTGTATGTAAAACTTTGACCCCCCCCCCCCCCCACTTGTGGCCCCATCCTACCCCCCGGGGGTCATGATTTGAACAATCTTGAATCTTCACTATGTCAGAAAGTTTTCATGTAAATATCAGCTTTTCTGACTCAGTGGTTATTGAGAAAAAGATTTTAACTATATATTTGTATGTAAAACTTTGATCCCCCTTGTGGCCTCATCCTACCCCCCAGGGGCCATGATTTGAACAAACTTGAATCTGCACTATGTCAAAAAGTTTTCATGTAAAAATCAGCTTTTCTGGCTCAGTGGTTCTTGAGAAGATTTTTCCTATATATTTGTATGTAAAACTTTGATCCCCTATTGTGGCCCCATCCAACCCCCGGAGCCCATGATTTGAACAAACTTGAATCTGTATTATGTCAGGAAGCTTTCATGTAAATCTCAGCTTTTCTGGCTTAGTGGTTCTTGAGAAGAAGATTTTTAAAGTTTTTCCCTATATATTTGTGTGCAAAACTTTGATCCCCCCTTGGGGCCCCATCCTATCCCCGGGGGCCATGATTTGAACAAACTTGAATCTGCACTATGTCAGAAAGTTTTCATGTAAAAATCAGCTTTTCTGACTCAGTGGTTCTTGAGAAGAAGATTTTTTAAGATTTTTCCTATATATTTGTATGTAAAACTTTGATCCCCTATTGTGGCCCCATCCAACCCCCGGGGCCCATGATTTGAACAAACTTGAATCTGCAATATGTCAGGAAGCTTTCAGGTAAATTTCAGCTCTTCTGGCCCAGTGGTTCTTGAGAAGAAGATTTTTAAATGACCCCACCCTATTTTTGCATTTTTGTGATTATCTCCCCTTTGAAAGGAACATGGCCCTTCATTTGAACAAACTTGAAAGCCCTTCACCCAAGGATGCTTTTGGCCAAGTTAGGTTGAAATTGGCCCAGTGGTTCTGGAGAAGAAGTCAAAAATGTGAAAAGTTTACAGACAGACAGACAGACGGACGCCGGACAAAATGTGATCAGAATAGCTCACTTGAACCTTGGTTCAGGTGAGCTAAAAATGAAAGCCCCATCTAAAATGGATCCAAATATATTTGATAGATTATGTTTCAAAAGTAGATCAAAATCCGAGTTGAAGGTCACAAGGTCAAAATATAAAATGAACTGTCTTGTCATAGGATTTATACATACAAAATAAAAAAGATGTCATGTAAATTCGAACTTGTCTTGCCCAGTGGTTCTTGACAAGAAGATTTTTAAAGATTTTCCCTATATATTTGCATGTAAACTTTGATCCCCTATTGTGTTCCCAATCTACCCCCGGCCCCTGGGGCCATGATTTTCACAAAACTTGAATCTGCACTGTCTATGGCAGAAAGCCTATGTGTAATTTTCAGCTCTTCCGGCTCAATGATTCTTGAGAAGGTTTTTAAATGACACAGCCCTATTTTTGCATTGTCGTGATTATCTCTGGGACATAGCCCTTCATTGGAACAAATGTAAATCCTATTCATCCAAGGATGACTTTTACCAAGTTTGATTGAAATTGGCTCTATAGTTCTGGAGAAGATTTTAAAATTTGTTAGTGTAATTTCACAATTTCACTATTATCTTCCCTTGGAGAAGGATGTTAATTGCCCCCTCATTAGACCAAACTTGAATCCCCATCACTCAAATATGATTTGTTTGAAATTGGCGAAGTTGTTCTGAAGAAGAAGATGAAAATTTGAAAAGTTTACAATGATGCAAATGACAGACAACACAAAGTTTTAATCAGAAAAGCTAACTTGAGCCTTCAATTTGCCTGTTACTTAGGGGCGAGATCAAGATCGATGTCCGATAAAAAACTAAATTCAAATAGTTAGGGGGAGGGTGGGATAAAATATCCCTTAAGTTTCTGTCATCCAACATTGATTAAACTTTAGTGGAAAGAGAAAAATGACAATTAAGCGATTGTTAATAAAGTGCACCGCCACGGCACATGATGCGCCCGTCACATATTGTTAACAGTATAGATTGTACCCATTAAAACATTTTTTTTATATCACCTTAATTGAATGTCACAGTGACCTTAAAGTAGGATGCGACACACCTTCTCCCTAAGATGCATTAGTTGACTAATTTTGGTGATTCTAGGTCTAATAGTTTTCAAGTTATGAGCCGGACAAGTTTTGCCATATATGGCCATATCTTCTTAATGAAAAGTCACAGTGACCTGGTTTTAATGTGCGACACACCTTCTACCCAAGATGTATCTACAGACAAAGTTTGATGATTCTAGGCCTTGTAGTATTTAAGTTACGGGTCGGACACGAAAAAGCTAACAGACGGACGGACATGAACGCCATACCATAATACGTCCCGTCTTAAAAGACGGGCGTATAAAAACCACATAATAACATTACATTTTAATAAACATTGAATAGTTTTAATGTGCACTTTCATTTGTGAATAAACAGTAGAAAATTACACAGAGTGTTTTTATAATTGTATGTTTATACTTGTTAATCAATTAGTTTCCAACATTCTAAGGGGGGGGGGGGGGGGGGGGTTCGGGTGAAAACTATGTGAATTAGTTTTTTTGTGAAACATTGAACATATGATATCGCCCCTTACCTTGTGTGATATATGATCATTGACTATTCAACAAGAGGCTCATGGCCCGGCCACATCACTCACCCGAGTCACCTTGGCCCATGATTTTTACAAACTTTAATCTGCACTATGTCAGGAAGCTTTCATGTAAATGTGCTGTTTGAATGGACTAACAAACTTGAATCTGCATTATGTCAGGAAATTTTCATGTAAATTTGTACTTTCCTGACACAGGGGTTCATGAGAAGAAGATTTTCAAAAACTGTACCTGTATATATTTGCATGTAAAACTTTGATTCCCTATTGTGGCCCTACCCTACTCCTGTGGGTTTTGGTTTGAACAAAATTAAATTTGCACTATGTTAGAAAGCTTTGATGTAAAGAACCTGATTCACAAACCCCAAAATATGGCCCTTAAAATATATAAAAATGAAAGTAAATGTTGAATAGAAGTATTGGTGTTATAAATATGTATCAGATATCCGGGGTTTAAAAAAAACATGTTAGATTTTAAAAATAGGAGCACAACTAAAGCTGTATACATACTAGAACCAGATATGGTACCATATTTTTGTCATTTTTCACCAAAAACTGGTTATTTTGTAACGGTTTTGCCATACTGGTTTCATCTCGCCCAAAATATCTAAAGTATTTCTATAAGGCCAACGACAAAAATTGTCGAGTTTCCGCTAACATTCCAGAAAAAAATAGGTAGAAAATAATTTTTTTATGATTATTATTATTATTAAATTTTATTTTTTCAAAGTATGCAAAATCATTGTAAACTCTAACAAGTTAAATATTCTATTGAATTTTATACTTTCAAAATAAAAAATCACTGGTATTACTAGTCAGATGTTCTAATCACGGAGCTATCCAGATCGATATACATGGTTCATATAAAAATCAGCCTATGGATAGGTCAATAGTTACAGCACATGATTTGTAATACAGGGGTCTCTGAAAAACTGGTCACCTAACTAGTAATACAGGATCTCCGTTAGACTGGTCACAGTAGCTCAATGGTTACAGCACCTGACTAGTAATACAGGGGTCTCTGATAGACTAGTCACAGTAGCTCAATGGTTACAGCACCTGACTAGTAATACAGGGGTCTCAGATAGACCGGTCACGGTAGCTCAATGGTTAGAGACCCTGACTAGTAGTAATACAGGGGTCTCTGATAGACCGGTCTCAGTAGCTCAATGGTTAGAGCCCCTGACTAGTAATACAGGGGTCTCTGATAGACCGGACACGGTAGCTCAATGGTTAGAGCACCTGACTAGTAATACAGGGGTCTCAGCTAGATAGACCGGTCATAGTAGCTCAATGGTTAAAGCAACTGACTAGTAATACAGGAGTCTTGGATAGACTAGCCATGGTAGCTCAATGGTTAGAGCACCTGACTAGTACAACAGGGGTCTCTGATAGACCAGTCACGGTAGCTCAATGGTTAGAGCACCTGACTAATAGTAATACAGGGGTCGCTGACCGGTCTCAGTAGCTCAATGGTTAGAGCCCCTGACTATTAATATATGGGTCTCTGATAGACAGGACATGGTAGCTCAACGGTTAGAGCACCTGACTAGTAATACAAGGGTCTCTGATAGACCGGTCAGGGGGTAGCTCAATGGTTAGAGCACCTGACTAGTAGTAATACAGGGGTCGCTGATAGACCGGTCTCAGTAGCTCAATGGTTAGAGCCCCTGACTAGTAATACAGGGGTCTCTGATAGACCGGACACGGTAGCTCAACGGTTAGAGCACCTGACTAGTAATACAGGGGTCTCTGATAGACAGGTCAAGGTAGCTCAATTGTTAGATTACCCGACTAGTACAACACGGGTCTCCGATAGACCAGTCATGGCAGCTCTATGCTTAAAGCAATTGACTAGTAATAGAGGGGTCTCTGATAGACCGGTCATGGTAGCTCAATGGTTAGAGACCCTGACTAGTAATATCAGGGTCTCCGATAAACCAGTCACGGTAGCTCAATAGTTAGAGCATCTGATTAGTAATACAGGGGTCTCAGATAGATCGGTCACGGTAGCTCAATGTTTAGAGCACCTGACTAGTACAACAGGGGTCTCTGATAGAGCGGTCATGGTAGCTCAATGCTTAAAGCAACTGATTAGTAATACAGGGGTCTCTGATAGACCGGTCACGGTAGCTAAATGGTTAGAGCCCCTGACTGGTAACACAGGGCTCTCTGATAGACCAGTCACAGTAGCTTAATAGTTAGAGCACCTGACTAATAATACAGGTGTCTGAAATAGATCGGTCATGGTAGTTCAATGGTTAGAGCACCTGAATAGTACAACAGGGGTCTCTGATAGACCGCTCATGGTAGCTCAATGGTTAGATCACCTGACTCATACAGGGGTCTCGGATAAACCGGTCACGGTAGCTCAATGACTGGAGCATGTGACTAGTAATACAGGGGTTTCGGATAGACCCGTCATGGTTGTTCAATGGTTAGAGCACCTGACTAAGGCCAACGACAAAAATTGTTGAGTTTCCGCTAACGTTCCAGAAAAAAATAGGGTAGGTAGGTAGGAAATAAATTTTTTTTTTTTTTTATTTTATTTTTTCAAAGTATAAGAAAACATTGTAAACTCTAACAAGTTCAATGATCTATTGAATGTTATACTTTCAAAATAAAATTTTGCTTAAATTGCATTGCAAGTAAACTTTCAATCTTAGCATTTCACCTGTTATTGGATGAGGATTATTTCCAGATGTTTTAGAAGAAACAATATTTTTCAATGAAACATATAGCATAAAACACAAATTACAGTTAACTCCTTTATGCCCCTATGCTATACAAGTACCAGCTATATTGTTTCTACATTTAGATTGGTTGTCATGGGAATACTACTATTGGATATGTTTGACAGGAAAATAATATGATGATTTTGAAAAAAATTAATAAAAATCACCAAAATATCAACATCATTAACATATTTTAAGTTTATTAATTCATTTCTGAATGTACTTTCACAATCTAAATGGAACAAGGGTAGGAAGACAGTCTGGGCAGATCCCACTTATCCTAATGGGATCCAACTCTCTTCCAGCTAACACTTTATACCGGACATAAATTTTTATTTAAAAAAAAAAGTCTGCACATCCCCCCATTTTACAATTTTGGTAGAGGCTTTCCTGCTCTACATCCCTATGCATTTAGTTTTTCTTACACATGTATAGTCGTAAAGAAGATTTTTTGAAAATTGGTCAAATTTGAGCAGTTTTTGCCCTGCCCCTAAAACCACAGGAGTCCAGGAATTCTGAAATTTACAATTTATTTCCCCGTTGTCTTGAAGATGTTAACACACCTAACACGACAGGCAACGCATGACAACGGATGCAGACCAATTGCAATAGGTCACCTGAGTTTCATTATAAATATTAATGCTATATTACATATGCCCTGGCCATTTCACGGAACATTTCACATGTAAATCCATTAACAAACCTGACATTTCATGGAACATTTACATGTAAATCCATTAACAAACCTGACATTTCATGGAACATTTACATGTAATTCCATTAACAAACCTGGCATTTTGAACAGCAGTAGAGCTATCCAAGTCCTGCAATAGGTCAAAGTCTTGGGAAAATTATCCTCATCAATCAACAGCACGTCTCCAGTAACCGCTACCCTACAATATTTATTCTCACATTAAATATTGGTTAACCACAAACTGATCCTTTACACCATTATATCATGCTTTTAGATCACAAATTTATACTCAAAGGATTGATACAATGATACTGAATGTATCAAAATGAGACCAAACCAGTGCACATGTATGAATACTGAGTCCTAGAAGTTCTATGAAAGCTCTATCTTAAATAGTTCAGGAGATAATGAAGAGGTCAGATTCTATTAAATATAGATTTAGGTCATAAGGTCAAACACTAAATCAAAGTCTTGCCATAAAAATCTATACACAAAATATAAAAGCTTTTCCTTCAATAGTTTAGAAGATATTAACTAGGTCAGTTTTTCTTAAAAGTAGATGGAGGTCACAAGATCAAATGTGATTGTAC
Organism: Ostrea edulis; assembly: GCF_947568905.1. NCBI lineage: Eukaryota > Metazoa > Mollusca > Bivalvia > Ostreida > Ostreidae > Ostrea > Ostrea edulis. The sequence goes on from NC_079171.1 coordinate 64,145,435, forward strand.
CACAAGGTCATCTTGTCAACAAGAACCTATAAACAAAATATGAAAGCCCTACCTTGAATACTATTGAAAATATTTAGTAGGTTACATTTTCTTGAAATAAGGTCAAATTTCAAGGTCACAAAGTCAAAGGTTATAGTATGAAAAAATAGGTATTGTCATAAAAATTTAAATACAAAATATGTTCAGGAGATATTGAATAGGTCAAAATTATCAAACTCTCAGGTTAAGGTCAAACTTCACAAAATAAGATCTTTCCATAAAGAATCTATATACAAACAAGAGGTCCATGGGCCACATCGCTCACCTTGGTCCATATCAGAAGACTTTCTATATATATTTGCATGTAAAACCTTAGTCCTTATTATGGCCCCAACTTACCCCTGGAGGCCATGGTTTTTGCAAACTTGAATCTACACTATGTCAGAAAGCTTTTCACGTAAATGTGAACTTCTTTGGCCCAATGGTTCTTGAGAAGAAGATATTTAAAGATTTTCTCTATATATTTGTATGTAAAACTTTGAACCCCTATTGTTGCCCCATCCTACTCCCGGGGGCCATCATTTTAACAAACTTGAATTTGCACTATATAAGGAGGCTTTCATGTAAATATCAGCTTTTCTGGCTCAGTGGTTCTTGAGATTTTTAAAGATTTTTACTATATATTTTTATGCAAAACTTCGATCCCCCTTGTGGCCCCATCCTACGCCCGGGGGTCATCATTTTAACAAACTTGAATTTGCACTATATAAGGAAGCTTTCATGTAAATATCAGCTTTTCTGGCTCAGTGGTTCTTGAGAGGAAGATTTTTAAAGATTTTCCTATATATTTGTATGTAAAACTTTGATTCCCCCTTGTGGCCCCATCCGACCCCCGGGGGCCAGGATTTTAACAAACTTGAATTTGCACTATATCAGAAAGCTTTTAAGTAAATCTCTGCTTTTCTTGAGAAGAAGATTTTTAAAGATTTGTCCTATATATTTGTATGTAAAACTTCCCCTATTGTGGCCCCATCCGATCCCCGGGGGCCAGAATTTTAACAATTTAGAATCTGCACTATATCAGGAAGCTTTCATATAAATCTCAGCTTTTCTGGCTCAGTGGTTCTTGAGAAGAAGATTTTAAAGATTTTTCCTATATATTTGTATGTAAAACTTTGATCCCCTATTGTGGCCCCATCCAACCCCCTGGGGGCCATGGCTTTAACAAACTTGAATCTGCACTATGCCAGAAAGCTTTCATGTAAATCTCAGCTTTTCTGGCTCAGTCGTTCTTGAGAAGAAGATTTTTAAAGATTTTTCCTATATATTTGTATGTAAAACTTTGATCCCCTATTGTGGCCCCATCCGACCCCCCAGGGGCCATGATTTTGACAATTTAGAATCTGCACTACCTAATACAGCTTATCTATAAATTTCATCTTTTCTGGTCCAGTGGTTCTTGAAAAGAAGATTTTTTAATGACCCTACCCTATTTGTACCTTTTCTTGATTATCTCCCCTTGGAAGGTGGCCTGGCCCTTTATTTTAACAATTTAGAATTCCCTTTACCTAAGGATGCTTTGTGCTAATTTTGGTTGAAATTGGTCCAGTGGTTTTTGAGAAGAAGTCAAAAATGTTAAAAGTTTACAGAGGGACGGACGGACGCCGGAATACGGGTGATCAGAAAAGCTCACTTGAGAAAAATGACAATTAAGTTATTGTTAAAAACCACATAATAACATTTTTTTGAACAAAATTAAATTTGCACTGTTAGAAAGGTTTGATGTAAATTTCAACTCTTCTAGCCCTGTGATTCTTGAGAAGAACTTTTTAAACGACCCCACCCTATTTTACCATTTTTGTGATCATTTCCTTTGAAGGGCGCATGGCCCTTCATTTGAACAAACTTAAATGATCTTCACCCAAGGATGCTTTTCCCCTAAGTTTGGTTTGAAATTGGTCAGTGGTTCTGGAGAGGAAGTCAAAAATGTAAAAAGTTTACAGACGGACAGACAGATGACAGACAACAGGCGATCAGAATCAGGTGAGCTAAAACAGTTGAAATAAGCAATTTTTCCTTCTATAAAGTACATGTTTTGAGTGTCCTTGACTTTTGAAAAATGACCTTCAACCAAAAGTCCCGTCCCAAGAACTATTGCTGATCAATTTCTGATGAATGGTTTAGGAGACGGGAATCAAAAACTGTTGAAATAAGGAACTTTTATTTTCAGAGTGACCTTGGCCTTTCAAAAATGACCTTCAGAGACTTTGGTCCTTACCTGAACATTTGTGATCAATTTGATCAATTTCTGATGAAAAGTTTAGGAGATATGAGGTGGAACAGACACAACAGAGAATAATATATATTAATGCTCCTCAAATTTTTCGGGGATCATAAAAGTTTACATAAGAAAGGACGGATGGACCACAGATAAGGCGAGATCAGAAAAGCTCACATGAGCTTAAATTTCAAGTGAACTAAAAAGGAAAACAAAATTACCAGCTCCATACAAAAGGCTATCTCCAAAAATGGATCAGATCTGATGGTAAGAGAACTGCTTTCTGCTTCTGCTCCATCAGCAGGGTGTCAACATCTCTTGAGGTCCAGAAAGCTGAAAAAACCAAAGTAGCATTGAGTTCTGGAATCACCAGAAATCAGACAGGCAAGTAAAATTGTCTGCAAGTTAAAAATCCTCAGTAATTTTTTTGAAGAGAATTTTGTCAAGCGAGCTTGTTCTCTGTTTCATGACAGAATATGAATAAGAACTCTGCAATGCAGGGCATATGTTTCCGTAATGAATTTATACAAGCATGAAGTCCAGTAGCGACCTTGACCTTTGGACCCCAAAATCAATGCATACAAATAATTTCAGATAAATTGTTAGAAACGTAGTTTATAATCTTAAAGAGTTTAATCACAAAAAGGCTCTTAGGCCACATCACTCACCCGAGTCACCTTGCTCTTGGTCAGCTGTTTTGATTTTTAAATTTTTTTGTATTTTCAATCATTATTCCTATGAAAAATGTTGACCCAATCTTGTGGCCCCACCTACCTAGCCCCTAAGCTTACGACATAAAGCAAACTTAAATTCACACAACACAGGAATGCCTCAATACCAATATGACTATTCTGTAAAACGTTCAGGTCATTATATGTATACAAAATATAAAAGATCTACCTAAACCGGTCAGTAGATCAAACTCTAATGTCAAGGTCACAAGGTGAAAAGCTTTATGGCTATAAAAAAGAATGCAAATATGAAATATGAGAGTCCCATTGCTCATTATTCAAAAGTTATTTCAGACAGACAGGACAAAAACAATTCCATCCTATCCTTAGTCAGGATGATAAAAAAAACTTGTTTTCACACAACTTGGGGACATTTGCATTTGGATATGATTTAGTGGGGCCCTGCTCCTCTTGAAAAGTCTTTGTTTTAATAAATTTTCTGCATATTACCATATAAAACTCTAATTTCATATTGTGCCCCACCCTACCCCTGGGGTCCTTGCGTTCAACTTCAATTTGAATTAAATGCAGCTACTTGCATATTAATAGTGAGCGCAGTGCTCTGGCTCGTACTGCAAGCTCCAATGACTAAAGAGCGCAGAATAACCCGAGCTAAATCTGAACCTTTAACAGGATCATCCCAGAAGTCCCTGTCAAAAATGGCAGAGATCTCGAAAAGTCATACTTTGGACTATATGAATTTCTTTGAAAGGATATGTTAAGATTCCTACGGAGACTTTAAGATTTGGGCGATGTTCAGGGAGGAATGGTTTTCTGAGGGATCGATTTGGAGATTTAGTTTCACTGTATTTCTCCTTTCAAGTTGACACGTTGCTTCATTTGAACGAACATGAATCCCCTTTTCCCCAAGAATGTTTTGTGGCAAGATAAAAATCCCTCCCTGCTCAAAGACCATAAGCACCGAGCATAGACCTAAATTTTGCAGACCTTAACCGGAAATGGTGATGTCTCCATGAGTGAAATTTTGTTGAGGGGAGTGTTAAACGAATCTATATACAATCGACAGACGACAATAACGAACGGGCAGATCAATAGCAAAAGATCACCTGAGTGACTAAGGTGACCTAACAATGCATTCCTGATGAGTCAGGTACAGAGAATCTACTGGTAATATAAAGAGAAGATAACGAACAGTGATCATGCAATTTTCATAAATTCCACAAAGTATACAAAATTAAGAGAATGACAATTTATACTTATAGGTATATATTATAATTGTAAGTAAACTGAGGCAATACATGTGGTTATGTCTTTAACTAGTAACCGTAGCCAAATTCAAAGCATTCAAACAGCATTATAACTCTAAACTTAGATGATTTGAAAGTGCTGCATTGTAATTCATCTAGTCTAAGGGAGATAACTGTAATATCTGCTTTTATGCTCTCTATAGTCTGAACTTATGAGAAAATTGAATACTTCTCTTGAATCTTCTTTGGAAAATTCCCACGGATTGCTACATCTCAGCAAGACTACAGTTATATTAATTAAAGTGTTCAGCCTCTAGCAGCAGGTAATAATGGCTGAGGAAAAGTCTTCTATCCAGCATCAACCACTCTGTCTCTACAAATATCCAGCAATCAGTTATGAATTAAACTTCAGAATGTAAATGAGGCTGATATGATATTGCCAGCTAGTGAACGTCAAGACCCTCAGGAAAAATGAGTCTCCACGTGCCACCCTTGTTTAGAGCAATAGGTAACCAATGACCTGGACAGTGCTGCTGGTCAAGCGGCAGATTCCATCTACCAGGGTGGGCTTCTGAAAAAAAAAAAAAACCATGGACACTTGTCACTAGTCCAAGAGCATAAAAATGAGTTCAAAAAGCATCAAGTTTAGGTCCCCATTTTAGCCAAAAAATACATGCAACAAAAAAAACCCAAAAAACACCTTGTATATATAACAATCATATCTGTATTTTAATCACTTATATAGAGTCAGACTTCTGAATCCTGTTTGTAATTCTACTTACCATCAACTGTTTGAAGGCTGATTCTGAATACCCGTAATTTCAGTTGGATTGTAGGAATGCGGTAAATTGAGTACTGCTGCCTGCCGACTGATCAGACTTTAGTCACCACCTATAGGGAAAAAAAACCTCACATGATTAATGAACAGATTTGATATATATTTTCAATAGTATGTTCCTATTGTGATTAAAGAGCTTGAAATATTAGAATAATGAACTGCATTTCATTTACTACCTCTAGATATTCATATGCCCTACCATGGAACAAGATCCCGATGAATATAAAAACGCAACTAACAATATAAACAAGAGGCCCAGTGGCCACACCACTCACCTGAGCCACCTTGGCTCTGCTGTTGTTCAGGGTCAACACCAAATTATAACAAGGTCTTGCCATAAATATCGTAAAGAATTCATATAAAAAATACGAAAGACCTAGGCCTACCTTAAATAGTTCAGTGAACCAGAGCTCCAGATAAGGTGTGTATCAATGTAAATGATTGTTGAATTTTACCAAATACGCATTTAAGTTGAAAATCATGCGTACAATTACGCATTAGCAGTGATTTTTCAACATTTTTCAAAAGGGTCCTGTGGCTTTCGAATTGGGAATAATTGTCAACATTTTGATCAAATTGGGAAAACCTAAACATTATTGTAAATATGCTAAATATATCATATCAAACAAGAAATCAAACACAAATTGATGTCATTCTTCTTTTATTTTACATATTTAACCTTCTTTTCTTTAAGCTCTTAATTTTTTTTTTACTATTCTTTCTAAATCATCTAGAATTAATGCGCGTCTTTGTCATGTCAGACATAAACAACTCACATTGAACTTATTTTTTTAACAAATACGATTTTCGACAGTTTGTATTATTGGGAAAAGTGCAAGTTAAATTGGGAACAAATTGATAATTTTTGTGAGGGGAAAGAGACGATATTCGGACCTAAAACGGGTCTTAAATAATCACTGATTGGCAAATCTAAATACGCTTTACACCCCCAAAGTAATGCGTACTTGTGATACATGTAGTATGATAAAAATACGAATTATCTATTCATATGATTGAGGTTAGCCAAGGCTTGATCATACATGAAATAGCACTATGAAATGTTTTGATGACAATCAGAATTTATAGGTCAGAATTATTTTTAAAAGTATGTCATACTTCCAGGTCAAGGTCACACTACATTGGATCACATGAAAGATCTTGCATAAGGAACGTATATACGAAATAATGAAAACCCTAGCTTAAATAGTTAAAGAGATATTTTTTATATAAACCTTTGATCCCCTATTGTGACTCCACCTTACCACCGGGGGCCATGATTTGATCTGACAAATCAAACTTGAATCTGCACTATGTCAGGAAGCTTTCATTTATATTTCAACTTTTCTGTCCCAAAGGTTCTTGAGAAGATTTTCAAAGATTTTCCCTCGATATATTCACCTTTAAAACTTTTATCCCATATTGTGGCCCCACCCTACCCCTGGAGGCATGATTTGAACAAACTTGAATCTGCACTATGTCAGGAAGCTTTTTGATCGGTCAACCGGGTTCGATCGCCGATGGCCAGTTAGCTCAGTTGGTAGAGAGTGCTTATATAGTGACTAGAGATTCAGGGGGCGCAGGTTCAAATCTCGGTCTGGTCCAGTGCATTTTCTCCCTTCTTGTTACCTTGCATGCTGCATGTATACCAGCCTCTGGAATTGACAGTTGAAAATACCTGATTAACATCCTGGGTTGATGTCTTCAAGTGTGAAGACATTTAAGGAGGGAGGAATGTAGCGCTCAGCCGGGTGTGATGGCCGGTGGCCAGTCAGCTCAGTTGGTAGAGCACCTGACTAAAGATTCAGGGAGCCAATGGTCAAATCACGGTCTGGTCCATTGTATTTTCTTCCTTCCTGTTTAACATTTGACATATTTTTGTAACACCCCCCTCAGTTATGATATTGTGTCTACAAACTTGAATACACGTATCAACACTTTGCGCAAGTTACGTCCCTTGACCGCCATCTCCTGGTTAAATATTGTATTTCCCTACGTGGGCCTTTGTAATATTATCTTAGGCCAAAAAAGTATATGTTGGTCTCCACTTTCCCTGCCTACCCTAAAAATTGCTGCCGACCCAAACACTTTTTTCCATTCTCACAGATTTTGCAAAATGTCATCACTACAACAAGAGTATATCTATTAAGTTATTTATTATACACAAATACTAGACAGATTCCAAAACCCAGAAACAGTTTTTGTTTACAGTAGAGTGAAGAAATGTATTGATTCATTATATAAATTTTATTTCATTAATACTAAATAATTCCAATGTTATTTATTACAATTGTTTTGATTGGACAAAAATGAAACTGAACTAGAGTTTATACATCAATAAATCCAAAAACGCGATGTATTCATACATGCCTGAAAACAAATAACATAGTACGGGGAAACTATTCAAATTTCTGCAATTGTTAATAAAGTGAATGAATTGGAATTATAAGAATCAAACATTCTTTTTGAAGAATTTATCGATGTGCAGCGATTTTTTTCTACCCATTGGTACTGGTACCGGTACCCATTCAATTGGGAAAAATAGCGTCAAAATCGAACAAATTGGGAATTTTCTACCAATGTATCGGCAAATAATTTCAACTAAATGAAAAGAAAAAAAGAGAACAAAACAAGAAGTAGTCATCCCTTTGTAAACCTTTTTACGGTAATATTTGCTGTTGTGATACATAAGGAATCATCGTAGCTTCATTTTAGAATCGTCGTAGCTCTACAAAACACGCGCACTGCCATGATCTGTACTTTCGATTCAACTTGTACAACGTTTTAGACTAAGTAAATTACGATGTCGGCGGTCTATTTTTCGGCAAGTAAATTGGGAATTTTTAGTCTCAAAATTGGGGAAAATCAATGGTTTTTGGCATTGGGAATGGTACCGTTTATCGGTACCAGTTATATAAGGAAAAAAATCGCTGATGTGTAAACTCCGGACATTTTACTCACAAACTTAACATAAAAGTGCTTCGCACTTTTATTTAGTTTGTGAGTAAAATGTTCGGAGTTTACACATCGATAAATTCTTCAAAAAGAATGTTTAATCCTATAATAATCAATTTATTGTATGCATAGTAGAATACTAAATCATTAGAAAATTATTCAACCTATAATATCAACAAAAAAAAACCAAAAAAAAAAACAAACCTACTAACCAACCTCTTAAAATTTGGAGGTAAAAGTGGAAACCAACATATATTTGTTTTTGGCCTTACCTGTAGTTTTGACACAAATTGTTATTTTTCCATCAATTGCAGTCAACTACCATTTTGGGTGGGGGCGACCCATTGATATAATTTGTATGAGAGCTTGATAATTACCTAATATTCACAGTAATATCATCTTATATTTGGTAAGCTAAAGAAGGAAAACTTAGTTTTTCACTGATTGACCTTTGGCTAACAGTCCAGATCCCACAAAAGTACGTAACTCGTGGAGAAGTGTTGGTACGTGTGTAGTAATTAGTGCTATAGGGACCGTGGATATCGGCCTGGATAGCTCAGTGGTTAGAGCACCTGACTAGTAATGCAGGGGTTCCGGGTTTGTTTCCCGGTCAGGCTTTCCTTTCTCCTTTAAATACTACACGTGTATAGATCTACACTACATGGGGATGATTGTAAATACTACCCGTGTATAGATCTACACTACATGGGGATGATTGTAAATACTACCCGTGTATAGATCTACACTACATGGGGATGATTGTAAATACTACCCGTGTATAGATCTACACTACATGGGGATGATTGTAAATACTACCCGTGTAGAGATCTACACTACATGGGGATGATTGTAAATACTACCCGTGTATAGATCTACACTACATGGGGATGATTGTAAATACTACCCGTGTATAGATCTACACTACATGGGGATGATCGTAAATACTACCCGTGTATAGATCTACACTACATGGGGATGATCGTAAATACTACCCGTGTATAGATCTACACGACATGGGGATGATCGTAAATACTACCCGTGTATAGATCTACACGACATGGGGATGATCGTAAATACTACCCGTGTATAGATCTACACGACATGGGGATGATCGTAAATACTACCCGTGTATAGATCTACACGACATGGGGATGATTGTAAATACTACCCGTGTATAGATCTACACGACATGGGGATGATTGTAAATACTACACGTGTATAGATCTACACGACATGGGGATGATTGTAAATACTACACGTGTATAGATCTACACGACATGGGGATGATTGTAAATACTACACGTGTATAGATCTACACGACATGGGGATGATTGTAAATACTACACGTGTATAGATCTACACTACATGGGGATGATTGTAAATACTACACGTGTATAGATCTACACTACATGGGGATGATTGTAAATACTACACGTGTATAGATCTACACGACGTGGGGATGATTGTAAATACTACACGTGTATAGATCTACACGACGTGGGGATGATTGTAAATACTACACGTGTATAGATCTACACGACGTGGGGATGATTGTAAATACTACACGTGTATAGATCTACACGACGTGGGGATGATTGTAAATACTACACGTGTATAGATCTACACTACGTGGGGATGATTGTAAATACTACACGTGTATAGATCTACACTACGTGGGGATGATTGTAAATACTACACGTGTATAGATCTACACTACGTGGGGATGATTGTAAATACTACCCGTGTAGAGATCTACACTACGTGGGGATGATTGTAAATACTACCCGTGTATAGATCTACACTACGTGGGGATGATTGTAAATACTACCCGTGTATAGATCTACACTACATGGGGATGATTGTAAATACTACCCGTGCATAGATCTACACTACATGGGGATGATTGTAAATACTACCCGTGCATAGATCTACACTACATGGGGATGATTGTAAATACTACCCGTGCATAGATCTACACTACATGGGGATGATTGTAAATACTACCCGTGCATAGATCTACACTACATGGGGATGATTGTAAATACTACCCGTGCATAGATCTACACTACATGGGGATGATTGTAAATACTACCCGTGTATAGATCTACACTACATGGGGATGATTGTAAATACTACCCGTGTATAGATCTACACTACATGGGGATGATTGTAAATACTACCCGTGTATAGATCTACACGACATGGGGATGATTGTAAATACTACCCGTGTATAGATCTACACGACATGGGGATGATTGTAAATACTACACGTGTATAGATCTACACGACATGGGGATGATTGTAAATACTACACGTGTATAGATCTACACGACATGGGGATGATTGTAAATACTACACGTGTATAGATCTACACGACATGGGGATGATTGTAAATACTACACGTGTATAGATCTACACGACATGGGGATGATTGTAAATACTACACGTGTATAGATCTACACGACATGGGGATGATTGTAAATACTACACGTGTATAGATGTACACTACATGGGGATGATTGTAAATACTACACGTGTATAGATGTACACTACATGGGGATGATTGTAAATACTACACGTGTATAGATCTACACTACATGGGGATGATTGTAAATACTACACGTGTATAGATCTACACTACATGGGGATGATTGTAAATACTACACGTGTATAGATCTACACTACATGGGGATGATTGTAAATACTACCCGTGTAGAGATCTACACTACATGGGGATGATTGTAAATACTACACGTGTAGAGATCTACACTACATGGGGATGATTGTAAATACTACACGTGTAGAGATCTACACGACATGGGGATGATTGTAAATACTACAAGTGTATAGATCTACACGACATGGGGATGATTGTAAATACTACCCGTGTATAGATCTACACGACATGGGGATGATTGTAAATACTACCCGTGTAGAGATCTACACTACATGGGGATGATTGTAAATACTACACGTGTAGAGATCTACACTACATGGGGATGATTGTAAATACTACACATGTATAGATCTACACTACATGGGGATGATTGTAAATACTACCCGTGTATAGATCTACATTACATGGGGATGATTGTAAATACTACCCGTGTAGAGATCTACACTACATGGGGATGATTGTAAATACTACACGTGTATAGATCTACACTACATGGGGATGATTGTAAATACTACCCGTGTATAGATCTACACTACATGGGGATGATTGTAAATACTACACGTGTAGAGATCTACACGACATGGGGATGATTGTAAATACTACCCGTGTAGAGATCTACACTACATGGGGATGATTGTAAATACTACCCGTGTAGAGATCTACACTACATGGGGATGATTGTAAATACTACCCGTGTATAGATCTACACTACATGGGGATGATTGTAAATACTACACGTGTATAGATCTACACTACATGGGGATGATTGTAAATACTACACATGTATAGATCTACACTACATGGGGATGATTGTATTACGACTTATAATTATTAGACTTGCTCAAGTCTCTATGTTATTTTTGTTACTTTATCATTTCGTTCAAAATTTTCTGTGTTTCAGAAGTCAAATATCTGCTCTCTACCATAGATGTTTGGCATTATTAAAAAGTATTAAAGAGAGCACTGATTATTAAACATAGAGACTTGAGCAAGTCTATATAATTATGTATCATTGTGGATTTTGAAAACATTTCCATTGATTTTTCCACTACATTCCTATATATATATTCATTCAATACTTGAGACCATTGCATTGTAAATGTCCCCTGTCAGTCTCTGGTGATGGCGTGCACATAATTTTATTTAAATCTTCTGTCGTCCTGCAGGCCTAACTCCAAATATTAATCCACTGGGAACAGTAATTTGGTCTCTAATAATCAATATAATACACCGTACCACCCCTAATATAATACATACACGTTCAGATATCTACATTAGGTTAAATTGACAATGACCCCCCCCCCCCCCCCCCTAATTTATAAAACTATCCTCATTGATGCAACTCGGGTAAAGGGAAATAACCATCAAAATAAATAGTACCTACATGTAACAGTAATTTTTGCTAAGTACCTTCAAATATCCCTAAAATAAGCTCTCTTTCTGATCATGCTGCTTTGGCATCCATTTTCGTTTTCACTGCGTCTTCTGCTTCAGCAAGAAAGATAACTCTTTTTTTAACACTCGCACATTTCCGATTGTTTCCCGAGTTTGCCGGAAAGCTGCAAACAAGGGTGAGCGTATAAATCAGAGGCGGATCAAAAAAATTCCCATAAGGGGGCGATGGAATTTAAGACAAAGAAATGACAAAAATATATATATATCTAACCACTGGCTGAGTGGTTCATGGTCGGGTACAACTTCTATATCCTGTAGATCCGCCAATTTAAATTTTCTAGCAGCTGAAAAATATCATACAAAGCAGCCCCTCCTCCTGGGCGGATCCAGAATTTTTTAAAATGGCGATTGGGTTTTTACCATTCATTTTGATATACAAAGGGGGAGTCCATCCTCAAAATGCGTTATTTTTATGTTTTTCAGCAAAATTTTCTAACGAAGGAGAGGTTCCAATTCCCAGACCCGCCCCCCTCTGGATCCGTCACTGCTTGATTGTTAGGGTTCATTTCTAATCGTAAAAAAATTTCCCCCTACATTTCGCTCACCCACCCCATTGTGTATCATGTCAGAATATTCTCAGGTCCACCCCCCCCCCCCCCCCCCCGTACACGGGCGGATCCAGAACATTTTCAATAGGAAGATTGTGACAAAGGTTTGTACCTTTTCCGTCAAAGAAAACAGAGGAAGGGTGTAAAGACCCCAAAATAAAGCAGAGAAAGGGTGTTAAGACCCCAAAATAAAACAGAGAAAGGGTGTTAAGACCCCAAAATGGCAATTATTTTTAATCAACTAAAAGCAGGGGGATATGTATGTATGTCCCGGGTCTGTGTTTCAGCTAATGGTGTGTATGTACCAGGTCTGTGTTTCAGCTAATGGTGTGTATGTACCGGGTCTGTGTTTGCTCTACTATTAACTATGTATTCTTTATAGGAGTTACGATAGTGATCATTGTTCGTTATCATCATTTCATAGCGACTGATATACTACTGGTAAAAATGAAGAGCTTAATATAGTGGTGATAGAAATATAGTGCTTAATATAGTGATGATAGAAATATAGTGCTTATTATAGTGATGATAGAAATATAGTGCTTAATATAATGATGATAGAAATATAGTGCTTAATATAGTGGTGATGGAAATATAGTGAGTAAAAAAGAAGTGTTTAATATAGCGGTGATAGAAATATAGTGCTTAATATAGTGGTGATAGAAATATAGTGCTTAATGTAGTGGTGATGGAAATATAGTGCTTAATATAGTGATGATGGAAATATAGTGCTTAATATAGTGGTGATAGAAATATAGTGTTTAATATAGTGATGATAGAAATATAGTGCTTAATATAGTGGTGATAGAAATATAGTGTTTAATATAGTGCTGATAGAAATATAGTGCTTAATATAGTGATGATAGAAATATAGTGCTTAATATAGTGCTGATAGAAATATAGTGCTTAATATAGTGATGATAGAAATATAGTGCTTAATATAGTGATGATAGGAATATAGTGCTTAATATAGTGGTGATAGAAATATAGTGCTTAATATAGTGCTGATAGAAATATAGTGCTTAATATAGTGGTGATAGAAATATAGTGCTTAATATAGTGCTGATAGAAATATAGTGCTTAATATAGTGATGATAGAAATATAGTGCTTAATATAGTGCTGATAGAAATATAGTGCTTAATATAGTGATGATAGAAATATAGTGCTTAATATAGTGATGATAGAAATATAGTGCCTAATATAGTGGTGATGGAAATATAGTGAGTAAAAATGAAGTGCTTAATATAGCGGTGATAGAAATATAGTGCTTAATATAGTGATGATAGAAATATAGTGCTTAATATAGTGCTGATAGAAATATAGTGCCTAATATAGTGGTGATGGAAATATAGTGAGTAAAAATGAAGTGCTTAATATAGCGGTGATAGAAATATAGTGCTTAATATAGTGGTGATAGAAATATAGTGCTTAATATAGTGCTGATAGAAATATAGTGTTTAATATAGTGATGATAGAAATATAGTGCTTAATATAGTGATGATAGAAATATAGTGCTTAATATAGTGGTGATAGAAATATAGTGATTAATATAGTGCTTAATATAGTGGTGATAGAAATATAGTGCTTAATATAGTGATGATAGAAATATAGTGCTTAATATAGTGATGATAGAAATATAGTGCTTAATATAGTGCTTAATATAGTGGTGATAGAAATATAGTGCTTAATATAGTGATGATAGAAATATAGTGCTTACTATAGTGATGATAGAAATATAGTGTTTAATATAGTGATGATAGAAATATAGTGCTTAATATAGTGGACATAGAAATATAGTGCTTAATATAGTGATGATAGAAATATAGTGCTTAATATAGTGATGATAGAAATATAGTGTTTAATATAGTGATGATAGAAATATAGTGCTTAATATAGTGATGATAGAAATATAATGCTTACTATAGTGATGATGGAAATATAGTGTTTAATATAGTGATGATAGAAATATAATGCTTACTATAGTGATGATAGAAATATAGTGTTTAATATAGTGATGATAGAAATATAGTGCTTAATATAGTGGACATAGAAATATAGTGCTTAATATAGTGATGATAGAAATATAGTGCTTAATATAGTGATGATAGAAATATAGTGTTTAATATAGTGATGATAGAAATATAGTGCTTAATATAGTGATGATAGAAATATAATGCTTACTATAGTGATGATGGAAATATAGTGTTTAATATAGTGATGATAGAAATATAATGCTTACTATAGTGATGATGGAAATATAGTGTTTAATATAGTGATGATAGAAATATAGTGCTTAATATAGTGGACATAGAAATATAGTGCTTAATATAGTGATGATAGAAATATAGTGCTTAATATAGTGATGATAGAAATATAGTGTTTAATATAGTGATGATAGAAATATAGTGCTTAATATAGTGCTAATAGAAATATAGTGTTTAATATAGTGATGATAGAAATATAGTGCTTAATATAGTGATGATAGAAATATAATGCTTACTATAGTGATGATAGAAATATAGTGTTTAATATAGTGATGATAGAAATATAGTGCTTAATATAGTGGACATAGAAATATAGTGCTTAATATAGTGATGATAGAAATATAGTGCTTAATATAGTGATGATAGAAATATAGTGTTTAATATAGTGATGATAGAAATATAGTGCTTAATATAGTGATGATAGAAATATAATGCTTACTATAGTGATGATGGAAATATAGTGTTTAATATAGTGATGATAGAAATATAATGCTTACTATAGTGATGATGGAAATATAGTGTTTAATATAGTGATGATAGAAATATAGTGCTTAATATAGTGATGATAGGAATATAGTGCTTAATATAGTGGACATAGAAATATAGTGCTTAATATAGTGATGATAGAAATATAGTGCTTAATATAGTGATGATAGAAATATAGTGTTTAATATAGTGATGATAGAAATATAGTGCTTAATATAGTGATGATAGAAATATAATGCTTAATATAGTGGTGATAGAAATATAGTGCTTAATATAGTGATGATAGAAATATAATGCTTACTATAGTGATGATGGAAATATAGTGTTTAATATAGTGATGATAGAAATATAGTGCTTAATATAGTGATGATAGAAATATAATGCTTACTATAGTGATGATGGAAATATAGTGTTTAATATAGTGATGATAGAAATATAGTGCTTAATATAGTGGTGATAGAAATATAGTGCTTAATATAGTGATGATAGAAATATAGTGCTTAATATAGTGATGATAGAAATATAGTGCTTAATATAGTGGACATAGAAATATAGTGCTTAATATAGTGATGATAGAAATATAGTGCTTAATATAGTGGTGATGGAAATATAGTGCTTATTATAGTGGTGATGGAAATATAGTGCTTAATATAGTGGTGATAGAAATATAGTGCTTAATATAGTGGTGATAGAAATATAGTGCTTAATATAGTGGTGATAGAAATATAGTGCTTAATATAGTGGACATAGAAATATAGTGCTTAATATAGTGGTGATAGAAATATAGTGCTTAATATAGTGGTGATAGAAATATAGTGCTTAATATAGTGATGATAGAAATATAGTGCTTAATATAGTGGTGATGGAAATATAGTGCTTATTATAGTGGTGATGGAAATATAGTGCTTAATATAGTGGTGATAGAAATATAGTGCTTAATATAGTGGTGATAGAAATATAGTGCTTAATATAGTGGTGATAGAAATATAGTGCTTAATATAGTGGACATAGAAATATAGTGCTTAATATAGTGATGATGGAAATATAGTGCTTAATATAGTGATGATAGAAATATAGTGCTTAATATAGTGATGATAGAAATATAGTGCTTAATATAGTGGACATAGAAATATAGTGCTTAATATAGTGATGATAGGAATATAGTGCTTAATATAGTGATGATGGAAATATAGTGCTTAATATAGTGATGATGTAAATATAGTGCTTAATATAGTGATGATGGAAATATAGTGCTTAATATAGTGATGATAGAAATATAGTGCTTAATATAGTGGTGATAGAAATATAGTGCTTAATATAGTGGACATAGAAATATAGTGCTTAATATAGTGATGATGGAAATATAGTGCTTAATATAGTGATGATAGAAATATAGTGCTTAATATATTGGTGATAGAAATATAGTGAGTAAAAATGAAGTGCTTAATATAGTGGTGATAGAAATATAGTGACTAAAATTTATAGTAGAATTTGTAACACGCACTTTTGTTCACTGAGAAACGTATATATGTATATAGTTTTCAATAATACAACCTGCTATGTCAACAGTATGACATCCTGGATGAGTTTGATAGCAAAGCACAGGCTATGGGGTATAATATGTCCTGTATAATACACATTGTATAACCTGTTTCGTTACACCGAGTAACGTAATAGCCCATTAACAAATTATCAATTCTAATATTTTCATTTCACACCGTCATAGAGACTCTAATATGACGTAATGCTACCAAAAAAAAAAAAAAACAACACAAAAAAATACATCAGTTTAAAAATAGAATTTATGTCATGGTAATTACAGACATCTGCACATTTACAGCACAATACCGGCAAGGATTTATGTTATGGTAATTATTTAAACAAATAACAACTAGTATGTACTGTAAACTATAATCCAAAAACAACTAGTATGTACGGTAAACTAATCCAAAAACAACTAGTACGTACTGTAAACTAATCCAAAAACAACTAGTATGTACTGTAAACTAATCCACAAACAACTAGTATGTACTGTAAACTATAATCCAAAATCAACTAGTATGTACTGTAAACTATAATCCAAAAACAACTAGTATGTACTGTAAACTAATCCAAAAACAACTAGTATGTACTGTAAACTAATCCAAAAACAACTAGTATGTACTGTAAACTAATCCAAAAACAACTAGTATGTACTGTAAACTATAATCCAAAATCAACTAGTATGTACTGTAAACTATAATCCAAAAACAACTAGTATGTACTGTAAACTATCCAAAAACAACTAGTATGTACTGTAAACTAATCCAAAAACAACTAGTATGTACTGTAAACTAATCCAAAAACAACTAGTATGTACTGTAAACTATAATCCAAAATCAACTAGTATGTACTGTAAACTATAATCCAAAAACAACTAGTATGTACTGTAAACTATCCAAAAACAACTAGTATGTACTGTAAACTATAATCCAAAAACAACTAGTATGTACTGTAAACTATCCAAAAACAACTAGTATGTACTGTAAACTAATCCAAAAACAACTAGTATGTACTGTAAACTAATCCAAAAACAACTAGTATGTACTGTAAACTAATCCAAAAACAACTAGTATGTACTGTAAACTATAATCCAAAATCAACTAGTATGTACTGTAAACTATAATCCAAAAACAACTAGTATGTACTGTAAACTATCCAAAAACAACTAGTATGTACTGTAAACTATAATCCAAAAACAACTAGTATGTACTGTAAACTATCCAAAAACAACTAGTATGTACTGTAAACTAATCCAAAAACAACTAGTATGTACTGTAAACTATCCAAAAACAACTAGTATGTACTGTAAACTAATCCAAAAACAACTAGTATGTACTGTAAACTAATCCACAAACAACTAGTATGTACTGTAAACTTATCCAAAAAACAACTAGTATGTACTGTAAACTAATCCAAAAACAACTAGTATGTACTGTAAACTAATTAAAAAACAACTAGTATGTACTGTAAACTAATTCAAAAACAACTAGTATGTACTGTAAACTATAATCCAAAAACAACTAGTATGTACTGTAAACTAATTCAAAAACAACTAGTATGTACTGTAAACCAATCCAAAAACAACTAGTATGTACTGTAAACTAATCAACAAACAACTAGTATGTACTGTAAACTAATCCAAAAACAACTAGTATGTACTGTAAACTATCCAAAAACAACTAGTATGTACTGTAAAGTAATTTAAAAACAACTAGTATGTACTGTAAACTAATTCAAAAACAACTAGTATGTACTGTAAACTAACCTAAACACCACTAGTATGTACTGCAAACTAATGCAATTAGTCTGTACTGTAAACTGACCGTATATAATTAACACAACAATCCTGCTATTGGCCGTTTCTAGAACCAGGCTTTTCCCCTTTGTGTTTCTCCGTATCATCGTTGGAGACAGTGAGTTCAATATCAGCTGTGATTGATTCTAGTGACGAAATCTTTCGAGATATGTACAAACCCACGAAATACAACACAAATAATGCGACTGTTTCGCCAAACAATAGATAACTAAACCACATCGGGGAAAACGTCTCCATTAGGACGGCAAGAAGTGGAGGATTTATCATAAAACCAACAGATGCAGCCACGAGAAAGATAGATGCTATCTTCCCTGTCACTTGCAGAAATGTCTGTTCCGTCCACATAAACACGGTGGGGAAAATCACAGACATGGAGAATCCTGTTGTCAATGTAAATATCCATACGCCTATTATGACGTCATGGAAAGACACAATCAAAAAGCCTAGCAGTGATATTAGCATCATAACATTGAACGTGAAGATCATTTTTCGAGGACGAAAAAATCCTACGAGAAAGATTCCTAAAAATCGCCCGGTGGCGAATGAGGCCCAGTGGCCGGAAGTGATGTAGCTGCCTTGTGAATTTGTCCAGTGTAATTCTGACATCACAAACGTAGTTAAGAAACCCGCGAAAGAGTTTTCCACAGCAACGTAGACTGCTATGTAAATAACCATGTTTATAAATCCCAGAATTCTTAAACGCCTTTGTGCTTTTCTTCGATTCGCGACTTCTTCTTTTACCTTTCCTCTTTCGAGAGTTTTCTGAAATGACATACAACAAAAGACCAGAAAAGGAAGTGATGTAAGAATGCAAAGTCCCGTAGTCATGGTGTATGGAATGTAAACCATTGATGTTTCGTCACCTGAAGACGTTTGATTTAAACTTAGATTAGTTCGATTTTTCATGTCCCAAGTTATATCAACATTAGAGTAACTTTGATTTGTGAAATTAGAAAAATCAGTGGATCTATTCATCATGGTACTCTCTACGCTATCATCACGTGACTTCAAATACGGTGCAGTTGCTAAGGGAGATAAAATCCCACCAAGAGCAAATGAAAAATGTAGAGCACTGAAGAAGGCGTCACCCTCGCTTCCCCACACCACTACCATCCCCGCATTTCCACCTGTATAAAATACAAAACAGTTATGTACCATTCCTGCAATTGCACTTGTATGAAAATACAAAACAGGTATGTATTATTCCTGCATTTCCATCTGTATATGAAAGTTGAAGATAACGAACAGTGATCAATCTACTAACTCCTATAAACAATACAAAATAGAAAGTTGTGCAAACACGGACCCCTGATATACCAGAGGTAGGATCAGGTGCCTAGGAGGAGTAAGCATCCCTTGTTGACCGGTCACACCCGCCATGAGCCCTATATCCTGATCAGGTAAACGGAGTTATCCGCAGTCAAAATCAGTGTGCCACAAACGGCTAACAATCGGTATGAAACACGTCAGACAGGTTGTAAAAGTATTGATATAAATACAAAACAGATATGTACCATACGCGCATTTCCATCTGTGTATAAAAACACTAATGACGAAATTGAGGACATCTACTACATATACTGTTCTATTTCTCACAACAAAACGTCAGCTACACAGCGCATGACTAATGTATTTGAAGCGATATATCAGGAAATCCAACAAAAGAAACGAAAGTGTGTGGTCAAAATAATGTAAGTTCGAGATTCTGATCTCATATAAAAATCCTTTCATCTCCTTTAGTCCTTATGAGGATATAAAGTGTGGTGATTTAATGTGTAATTATTGTAGGGGAAATATCTATCATTAAATGTGGGGGCGAACACGGATCATTGGACACAACGGATGCAGGATTAGGTGTCTAGGAAGAAAAATCCCCTGTTGACCAGTCACACCCGCTGCAAGCCCTATATCCTGATCAGGTAAATGGAGTAATCTGTTGTCAAAAACATTATGTAAAGAGTGGCATAACAATTGTTATAAACTCGCCAGAAAGCATCCAACCTAAGGACAGGAAGATCATTATAACGACCATACAATTTGCGAAATGCTGACTTCCAACAAGACTTTTGATACCCCCATGACCCCTGTAACATCAACTTATATGTTAAGTGGGTCCGTGTTTTTGCGTCTCGTAGAATTTTTTTCTCTCAAATTAAGACGTCACCAGTTGTAGATGATATACCACACAATACTTCTCATTACCAACTCGTTAGAGTTATCACGCTTTGATGACTCTTGTGCGTCAGTGGTAAGAAAATGCACAAGTCTCGCGAGCAAGTGCGAGATTACTGGGACATAAACGAAATAAGCGAGACTATAAACGAAACGGTCACAGCACCCCCCCCCCCCCCCACACACACACCCCTTTAAGAGTTAAAATACATGGTGTATTTTTAAATAAAATAACCATTGGTCAAACTGCATTTTTCAAATATATATTCTAACACAATCTTATTAAAAATGTTACATGTTTTTAAACTCCACCACACCTATTTTAAAAATTCCAAACATCTCTGTCCTAAATCCATCAATATTTTGTAATTTTCAAAATAGCTTAAATGCAGTTTGTAAACGCATTAGTTGTATTAATTAGTGTGATAAACGTCTTTAAAAATGTAGTTTGGCATATATATAACTTGTTCTAAAATATGGAAATTGAGGGGGGGGGGGGGGGGGGGGTTCGTGTACGATTACCAAGTCCATGTCATATGAACCTCTCCTAATTGTATGATAAAATAGAATGTCTTCATAGTCTGACAGAATAACTTTAAAAACATATTACTCACATTAAAAGTTTTGTGTTGGATGTGCATATAGGTTTTTCTCTTCACAGTTCTTCTTGCGATTGATGCTTTATATCGGTCAGATTTGGCAGATTTAGTACCTGCACTCCCTCACATAGTTTAATAAGTTCATCTGTTTTCTTGTAAGAATAATCAATTCCTGAATTTGACTTTAGAATTTTAATCAATGTTGTGGTTTAAGTCGGTTATATATAATATGTATCTGATACCATAATTTATATTATGTATGCCTAAGTAATGTTTACGTATGTTGTCCCGGTAGCACGACTTTACGCGCCTTTAATTTGAAGAGTTCCACTAATGGAAATGATAAGTATTAGACACATGTTTAGCGCTTACGACTGTCGCAGTTGTAGGTGATATACCACACAATTAGACACATGTTTAGCGCTTACGACTGTAGCAGTGAGGATCATTAACGTGTCAACAACTGTCACGACACTTGACTCCATTCTTAAAATATGTAGGTGAGTAGTTTGCCTTGATGTAAACATTCATCATACGTAGATCATGGTTTCAGATGTTGAATCAGTTGAGAGACATAAACACCATATACAAGTTATGGTTGAACATTGCTACATAAATATGGAAAGTTGACGATGAAGAAGCTCAAGTCATCTCGTTTATCATAAAGTCTAGTAGTCAGTTTTCCTTTACATTAACATTCAATAAGATATCCTAACACAGCAGGTTTAGCATGTAAAATTAACATAAAATGTACATTGCAATAAAACGAAAGGGTGGGTCCCTTGTACCCTGTTATTACATCCTTTCTTATTACCTACTTACACATATCTAGTGCGTCTACAATTCTTACTAACTACTTACACGTATCTAGTGTGTCTACAATTCTTACTAACTACTTACACGTATCTAGTGCGTCTACAATTCTTACTAACTACTTACACATATCTAGTGTACCTACAATTCTTACTAACTACTTACACGTATCTAGTGCGTCTACAATTCTTACTAACTACTTACACGTATCTAGTGTGTCTACAATTCTTACTAACTACTTACACGTATCTAGTGCGTCTACAATTCTTACTAACTACTTACAAATATCTAGTGTGTCTACAATTCTTACTAACTACTTACACATATCTAGTGCGTCTACAATTCTTACTGACTACTTACACATATCTAGTGCGTCTACAATTCTTACTAACTACTTACACGTATCTAGTGTGTCTACAATTCTTACTAACTACTTACACGTATCTAGTGCGTCTACAATTCTTACTAACTACTTACACATATCTTGTGTGTCTACAATTCTTACTAACTACTTACAAATATCTAGTGTGTCTACAATTCTTACTAACTACTTACACGTATCTAGTGCGTCTACAATTCTTACTAACTACTTACACATATCTAGTGCGTCTACAATTCTTACTAACTACTTAAATATCTAGTGTACCTACAATTCTTACTAACTACTTACACATATCTAGTGCGTCTACAATTCTTACTGACTACTTACACATATCTAGTGCGTCTACAATTCTTACTAACTACTTACACGTATCTAGTGTGTCTACAATTCTTACTAACTACTTACACGTATCTAGTGCGTCTACAATTCTTACTGACTACTTACACATATCTAGTGCGTCTACAATTCTTACTGACTACTTACACATATCTAGTGTGTCTACAATTCTTACTAACTACTTAAATATCTAGTGTACCTACAATTCTTACTAACTACTTACACATATCTAGTGTGTCTACAATTCTTACTAACTACTTACAAATATCTAGTGTGTCTACAATTCTTACTAACTACTTACACATATCTAGTGTACCTACAATTCTTACTAACTACTTACACGTATCTAGTGTGTCTACAATTCTTACTAACTACTTACACATATCTAGTGTGCCTACAATTCTTACTAACTACTTACACGTATCTAGTGCGCCTCCAAAAGCTCCTTTGATGACATGAATAATAACCATAACCTCGTATTTTCCGCACCATGGAACGATGGCCGTGACGACGCCGTACCCGAATGTGGCGAGAAACATCAGTAGGTCCCTGTTCAGTGTTCGTTTATCAAACAGGTAACCCATGACAATAGAGCCTAGGAGATAACCCACAGTAACCATTGTAAAGAACAGGGAGCCTTTTTCTAGTGTTGTGTGCGCAATCTCCCTAAGTTCTGGAAATGTGGGGCCAAGCTGACCCTCAACCCAGCCCTACAAATAGAAAAAGAGCGTTTACAATCTACATTGAAATATGTTTACTGATAATCTCAATTTTATAGATATATATTTTAACAAAGAAAGAGTGTCTACAATCTACATTGATATATATTTACTGGTACTCTCAATTTTATCGATATATATATTAAACAAAGAAAGCTGTTCAGAGATTAATGATCAAATTTTGATGCAAATACACGACAAACATACAATTCCTTTGACGGCGATAGTAAAAAACGTATCTTTTAATGGGGAGACGTGAGTATTTGTTCTAATTTGATTATTTCATGATAGCGAATTCCGGATTGCTACAAGAGGCGGATCACGGGGTTTTGGATAACTGTTAAATAAAACGGAGGTAGTCTTGTATTGATGCAAGGGGAAGATAACGAACAGTGATCAATCTCATAACTCCTACAAGCAATACAAAATAGAGAGTTGGGCAAACACGGACCCCTGGACACACCAGAGGTGGGACCAGGTGCCTAGGAGGAGTAAGCATCCCCTGTTGACCGGTCACACCCACCGTGAGCCCCATATCCTGATCAGGTAAACGGAGTTATCCGCAGTCAAAATCAGTGTGCCAAGAACGGCTTAACAATCGGTATGAAACACGTCAGACAGCATTTGACCCAATGCGATGTCGTATTGACGAACTAGATCGTTATAACGACCATAGACTTTGCGAAATGTTGACTTCAATCGAGACTGTTGAAATCCCTGTACCATCAACTTGTTTGTCAGTAGCTTACCTCGATTTAAAAACTGACTATACCCAGAACAAGCTCTTGCATATCGAATTAGTTGAGATATATAAACACCATATGCAGGTGATAATGGAATATTGCTACATAAATGTGGGAAGTTGACAATGGAGAAGCTGAAATCATCCCGTTTGTCATACAGTTGAGTTGTCAGTTTGCCGTTAATGTCTACTTTCAATAAAATATCTAAGTATGAAGCAGAAGTGGACGACCCTGTGGTGTCCTTTATTTCGAGTTCACAGGGATATATCAAATCGACATATGAATGAAAGCTATCATTGTTAATAGACAAAACGTCATCGATATATCTAAAAGTCGAATTGAAGGTCACAGCGAGAGATTTTTTCTTCTCACGTAGAAGTTTTTGAATAAATTCTGCTTCATATGAATATAAAAACAGGTCAGCTAACAAAGGAGCACAATTCGTGCC
Source organism: Ostrea edulis (assembly GCF_947568905.1). NCBI lineage: Eukaryota > Metazoa > Mollusca > Bivalvia > Ostreida > Ostreidae > Ostrea > Ostrea edulis. The sequence goes on from NC_079171.1 coordinate 64,170,422, forward strand.
CATGGGAATTCCAACAGACTGTTGGAAGACCTGATCACCAAAGACCACGAAGATATTGTCAATGAGGAACTCTAGCATATTTTTTATTTCAACTTCAAAGTACTTGTGCGTGGAATCAGAGTGGTGTTTAACAAAGTAAGTTTTTGAATGACTGATCACTAGATATGAGTATTTCCGTTTTCCGTTTTTGTTGAAGAAACAACTGTCTATGATGTCAAAAAGTCTAGTCTTTAATTTATCGTGAGGAATGTTAAGTTTCAGTTAAGAATGTTAAGTTAAGTTAAGCTGTTAAGTTTGAAGTTTTTCCTTCACAGCTGTTAACATTTTCGTGAGGAGCAAAGATAGGGGCTTGGTAGAGCACTTACTGGATGTGATGCCAAAGAGCACGTTCTGTGTATAATCAATTGTTTTAAATCAACGTGGGCTACATATAAATAAGTTGATCTTAACGTTTGATATTGAGTGATGTTTGACTTACCAGTGTTAGGAATGACACGATATTATAGTTTGATATTGAGTGACGTTTAAATAAGTAATGTTAGGAATGACACGATATTATAGTTTGATATTGAGTGACGTTTAACTTAATAATGTTAGGAATAACACGATGTTATAGTTTAATATTGAGTGACGTTTAAATAAATAATGTTAGGAATGACACGATATTATAGTTTGATATTGAGTGACGTTTAAATAAATAATGTTAGGAATGACACGATATTATAGTTTTATATTGAGTGACGTTTAAATAAATAATGTTAGGAATGACACGATGTTATAGTTTGATATTGAGTGACGTTAGACTTACTAATGTTAGGAATAACACGATGTTATAGTTTGATATTGAGTGACGTTTAAATAAATAATGTTAGGAATGACACGATATTATAGTTTTATATTGAGTGACATTTAAATAAATAATGTTAGGAATGACACGATGTTATAGTTTGATATTGAGTGACGTTTAACTTAATAATGTTAGGAATGACACGATGTTATAGTTTGATATTGAGTGACGTTAGACTTACTAATGTTAGGAATAACACGATGTTCTAGTTTGATATTGAGTGACGTTTGACTTACTAATGTTAGGATTGATATTGAGTGACGTTTGACTTACTAATGTTAGGAATGACACGATGTTATAGTTTGATATTGAGTGACGTTTGACTTACTAATGTTAGGAATGACACGATGTTATAGTTTGATATTGAGTGACGTTTAACTTAATAATGTTAGGAATGACACGATGTTATAGTTTGATATCGAGTGACGTTTAACTTAATAATGTTAGGAATGACACGATGTTATAGTTTGATATCGAGTGACGTTTGACTTACTAATGTTAGGAATGACACGATGTTATAGTTTGATATCGAGTGACGTTTGACTTACTAATGTTAGGAATGACACGATGTTATAGTTTGATTTTGAGTAACGTTTGACTTACTAATGTTAGGAATGACACGATGTACGCTGTAGTCAATATGTATTTCGTTCTGACGAGTTTGTCGTTCTTCAGGCGGATCCATAGTTTCTCTTCATCTTTTCTGGAGTTCGAGCCTGTAGTCAACTTTGGTGGATCGTTCCTGATTTTCTTCTGTAAAGCATTTCCATCATCACGTTTGCACAATTTCTCGTCAGTGTCTTTTACCAGCATGCTGTCTGTTTCTGTGTCGTCATCATGCTCAGCGATATCGCCGTTTCTCAAGTTCTCTGTTTCTGAACCCTTCATCTGTAATAACAGGATAGTACCCTGAAACATTCTATCATTGGGTCAAATGCTGTCTGACGTGTTTCATGCCGATTGTTAGGCCGTTTTTGGCACATTGATTTTGACTACGGATAATTCCGTTTACCTGATCAGGGTGTAGGGCTCACGGCGGGTGTGACCGGTCGACAGGGGATGCTTACTCCTCCTAGGCATCTGATCCCACCTCTGGTGTGTCCAGGGGTCCGTGTTTGGCCAACTCTCTATTTTGCATTGCTTGTAGGAGTTATGAGATTGATCACTGTTCGTTATCTTCACATTTCATTCTAAGAGCAGCCAGTATCGAGTTTAACGATAGGAGGATAGTCTCCAGTCTCTGTTGTTCTGATTTACTTTTTACATTAGGGGTAAATATGAAATTCAGCTCTTCGGTTGTTGATTAACTACCGATGGAACGAGTTATATCAAAACAAGATGAGACAGAACGATTTATGAAAGGCGAAGATACCGAACAGTGATCAACCTCATAACTCCTATAAGCAATACAAAATAGATAGTAGGGCAAACACGGATCCCTGGACACACCAGATGTGGGATTAGGTGCCTAGGAGGTGTAAACATCTCCTGTCGACCGGTCACACCCGCCGTGAGCCCTATATCCTGATATCGAGAACGTAATGATCTAAGATAAAAAACAAACGGTTTGAGTCAAGAACAAAACAAGATGAGAACGAATAGTTGATAATGAGAACGGAATGACATAAACAAAGATCAAGTGATTTGAGTGAAGATCGAAACAAGATACTGCTGTGTCCTGGAGAATAAAGGACCAAACATATATTAATGACCCCACATATGCCTATATAATTACGAAAATAAGCTTCCTAAATACAAATATTTCATGGCTTTATCCGAAAGTATCACCACTATTCTATAGGCGAAACATCCATAGACAGGATGAATAATCGAATTACTCTCAACATAACAAATGAATTATCAATCCCTTACTGAATTGGTTTGTCTGCTGTATTGATTTTATTTTTCTTGAGATCTTTGCATGAAATTGTAAATTTTTCTGTAATCTTCCCAAGCCTTATTATAAATCGACATAAACAAACTACAGAAACAATTACCTTAGATAAAGACGTGTAAAATAGAGGTCAACATGACGTTCCTCTGAGATAAGGAGGGATTATTGATAACAAGTTACCAATACTCTATAAGACTAACGTCACATCCGGTTAGCAGGTGCGATGTCAAATAGAAGAAAATTTGATGCATTTTATTCTTCATGATAAAAATGTTTAAAAAATATTGCAAACAGTCAAAACTTTTCACATTCAGGGTTAATTATCGCTATCTTTATGACATATCAAAAATGAGATGATATATCAGAGAATGTAAATGGTAGCTGGATTTTAGATATATAATCATTTTTGTGACTAATCACAAAACGCCTTTAAAAATTCTTCCTCGTAACATTGATACAATAAGACAATTATTCACAGATTTTAGATGGTAGTTTGATTATCTAATCATTTTCCTGATACCCCACAAACCCCTTTAAGGTTTCTTTATCGTAGTTTTAAAAGTTTCAAAGATCAGAATATTCCCTGAACATACATTGAAATCAAACCTTTGGTTGAGTAGGCATTTCGAAAAGGAAAAACAATTATGTAATGAAAATTAATCAATAATCTTTACGTAAGTATAAAATCTCAATTAAATTGAGTCCTCAATTTTGTTTTGAATGAACATAAGCATTTAAAAATGAAAACACAATTCTGGAATTAAAATGAAACAATAGTGGGTATCAACTCTCAATTAATATAGTATAGTATCATTCAAATATTCCTTACTGTAAACATACTGTAAATATACTGTAAACACTGTAAACATACTGAAAATATACTGTAAACATAATGTATAGATAATGTAAACATACTGTATATATACTGTGAATATACTGTAAATACACTGTAAACATGCTGTAAATATATTGTAAACATACACTAAATATATTCTAAATAACTTATAAACATGCTGTAAGCATTTTGTAAACATATTCTGAACAGGCTCTAAACGTTTATCAAAGCGTTCTCATAAAACCCCTTAAGTTGCGATGCGCTTCCATACTTCATCCTAGGTGTAGATATGGACGTGACATGAATGTCAATAGTATCTAACTGTTATCTATTTACTTACCGCTAATCAAACACCTGTGTATTTCTGTTGGAGAATACTGATAACCATTTCAACGTAGTTATGAGAGGGGTCACCTTATCACACCATCGGACGCGAATATTGCACAACACTGTGCAAACCGTGCTCCGGATGTTCTAATGGTGTATGGAAGCCTGATTATGCTAAAATTAAATATAACATTTGCATTTTACCTGACAGATTTTTTTATTAAATCAAGCTCAATGTAATCATGATTCGTGCTATTTAGGGAATGTCTTTATACGCCATATCGATGAATATCGCGATAAAGGTCGGGGTTTCTAGTTCGCCAATGTTACGTACCATGTTTGAGTACACAACATTACATACTATGAGAGTTATCTTCCCCTGTTTGAGTACACAACATTACATACTATGAGAGTTATTCCCCTGTGTTTGAGTACACATTACATACTATGAGAGTTATCTCCCCGTGTTTGAGTACATAACATTACATACTATGAGAGTTATCTTCCCCTGTGTTTGAGTACACAACATTACGTACTGTGAGAGTTATCTTCCCGTGTTTGAGTACACAACATTACGTACTATGAGAGTTATCTTCCCGTGTTTGAATACACAACATTACGTACCGTAATTAAGTACACAACATTACATACTATGAGAGTTATCTTCCCGTGTTTGAGTACACAACATTACATACTGTGTTTGAGTACACAACATTACATACTATGAGAGTTATCTTCCCGTGTTTGAGTACACAACATTACATACTATGAGAGTTATCTTCCCGTGTTTGAGTACACAACATTACATACTGTGTTTGAGTACACAACATTACATACTATGAGAGTTATCTTCCCCTGTGTTTGAGTACACAACATTACATACTATGAGCGTTATCTTCCCGTGTTTGAGTACACAACATTACGTACTATGAGAGTTATCTTCCCGTGTTTGAGTACACAACATTACGTACCGTAATTAAGTACACAACATTATATACTATGAGAGTTATCTTCCCCTGTGTTTGAGTACACAACATTACATACTATGAGAGTTATCTTCCCGTGTTTGAGTACACACCATTACATACCGTGTTTGAGTACACAACATTACATACTATGAGAGTTATCTTCCCCTGTGTTTGAGTACACAACATTACGTACTATGAAAGTTATCTTCCCCTGTGTTTGAGTACACAACATTACGTACTATGAGAGTTGTCTTCCCGTGTTTGAGTACACAACATTACATACTATGAGAGTTATCTTCCCCTGTGTTTGAGTACACAACATAACGTACTATGAGAGTTATCCTCCCGTGTTTGAGTACACAACATTACATACTATGAGAGTTGTCTTCCCGTGTTTGAGTACACAACATTACATACTATGAGAGTTATCTTCCCCTGTGTTTGAGTACATAACATTACGTACTATGAGAGTTATCCTCCCGTGTTTGAGTACACAACATTACGTACTATGAGAGTTGTCTTCCCGTGTTTGAGTACACAACATTACATACTATGAGAGTTATCTTCCCGTGTGTGCGTACACAACATTACATACTATGAGAGTTATCTTCCCGTGTTTGAGTACACAACATTACATACTATGAGAGTTATCTCCTCGTGTTTGAGTACACAACATTACATACTTTTAAGAGTTATCCTCCCGTGTTTGAGTACACTCAAAGTTAATTTTTTTCACAATCTCCAACATGAATATTACGTTTAGCACTATACCCCTCCTCCAGGTCTGAATTATTGTATGACAATCTTAAACTTAATCAACTTTCCCTCATACACCTGTACATGCCAGCTTTTGATTGTGACTGATGAACTTTTTATTTCTTTTGGGAGATTTTCTATATACTATGTGGGGAAGTCAGTGTTCCCAATCTGTTAACATCACATGGCGTATCATATGTACGTGTACATTTCAAAAAAAGGGGGGGGGGTGTAGGTCTGGTCTTTCAATAAAGAATCATTGGGCCCGGGGGTTGAATCTCAGTCTGGTCGGTCTCCAGAAAATTAGGAGACCCTGGGGTTGAATCTGGGTCTGTTCTGTCACTAGTGAGATAGGGGACTCGGGGGTTGAATCTCAGTCTGGTCCGTCACTAGTGAGATAGGGGACTCGGGGGTTGAATCTCAGTCTGGTCCGTCACTAGAGAGTTAGGGGACCCTGGGGTTGAATCTCAGTCTGGTCCGTCACTAGAGAGTTAGGGGACCCTGGGGTTGAATCTCAGTCTAGTCCGTCACTAGAGAGTTAGGGGACCCTGGGGTTGAATCTCAGTCTGGTCCGTCACTAGAGAGTTAGGGGACTCGGGGGTTGAATCTCAGTCTGGTCCGTCACTAGAGAGTTAAGGGACCCGGAGGTTGAATCTTGGTTTATTCCGTCAATAGGGAATCAGGGAACCCGGGGTGGAATCTCGATCTTTTCTCTTAATTGTCTGTCACTATTTCTCACTGCCCAAGGGACCGGTGGGTCTTTATTGAGGGTTTGGACCGGTGAATTCCGTATTGCCATTTTTGAAAAACCTTATGCCCTATCTTGTAAAAAACAAAAAAGTTGCTGTCCTAGATCAGATGTGTAAAAAAAAATGTGTGTCCTATCTAATATATAGATATGTAGGTATGTGTGTCGTATCTAATCTATAGATATGTATGTATGTGTGTCCTATGTAATATATAGATATGTATGTATGTGTGTCCTATGTAATATATAGATATGTAGGTATGTGTGTCGTATCTAATCTATAGATATGTATGTATGTGTGTCCTATGTAATATATAGATATGTAAGTATGTGTGTCCTATCTAATATATAGATATGTATGTATGTGTGTCCTATCTAATATATAGATATGTAGGAATGTGTGTCCTATTTAATATATAGATATATGTGTATTTGTGTTCTATCTTATATATGGATATGTAGGTATGTGTGTCCTATGTAATATTTAGATATGTATGTATTCATATAGATATGTAGGTATGTGTGTCCTATCTAATATATAGATATGTATGTATGTGTGTCCTATCTAATAGATAGAGATTTATGTATGTGTGTCCTATGTAATATATAGATATGTAAGTATGTGTGTCCTATGTAATATATAGATATGTATGTAAGTGTGTCCTATGTAATATATAGATATGTAGGAATGTGTGTCCTATGTAATATATAGATATATGTGTATGTGTGTCCTATCTAATGTATAGATATGTATGTATGTGTGTCCTATCTAATATATAGATATGTATGTAAGTGTGTCCTATGTAATATATAGATATGTATGTATGTGTGTCCTATCTAATATATAGATATGTATGTATGTGTGTGTTCTATCTAATATATAGATATGTATGTATGTGTGTTCTATCTAATATATAGATATGTAAGTATGTGTGTTCTATCTAATATATAGATATGTATGTATGTGTGTCCTATCTAATATATAGATATGTATGTATGTGTGTGTCCTATCTAATATATAGATATGTATGTATGTGTGTCCTATCTAATATATAGATATGTATGTATGTGTGTGTTCTATCTAATATATAGATATGTATGTATGTGTGTTCTATCTAATATATAGATATGTATGTATGTGTGTGTCCTATCTAATATATAGATATGTATGTATGTGTGTCCTATGTAATATATAGATATGTATGTATGTGTGTGTTCTATCTAATATATAGATATGTATGTATGTGTGTTCTATCTAATATATAGATATGTATGTATGTGTGTTCTATCTAATATATAGATATGTAAGTATGTGTGTCCTATCTAATATATAGATATGTATGTATGTGTGTGTCCTATATAATATATAGATATGTAGGTATGTGTGTCCTATCTAATATATAGATATGTATGTATGTGTGTCCTATGTAATATATAGATATGTATGTATGTGTGTGTTCTATCTAATATATAGATATGTAGGTATGTGTGTCCTATCTAATATATAGATATGTATGTAAGTGTGTCCTATGTAATATATAGATATGTATGTATGTGTGTGTTCTATCTAATAGATAGAGATTTATGTATGTGTGTCCTATATAATATATAGATATGTAGGTATGTGTGTCCTATGTAATATATAGATATGTATGTATGTGTGTGTTCTATCTAATAGATAGAGATTTATGTATGTGTGTCCTATATAATATATAGATATGTATGTATGTGTGTCCTATATAATATATAGATATGTATGTATGTGTGTCCTATGTAATATATAGATATGTATGTATGTGTGTCCTATGTAATATATAGATATGTATGTATGTGTGTCCTATCTAATATATAGATATGTATGTATGTGTGTCCTATCTAATATATAGATATGTAGGTATGTGTGTCCTATCTAATATACAGATATGTAGGTATGTAACCTGTTTATTATTGCACTACAATGTGCATACATTTTTACAAACTGTTACACCCAATGGTTGTTTCGTGTATATGACGTCACATCGCTACATATCGTGTCATTACACATTCAAGGTCTGTAACCATGGTAATGATGTAAAATTGTTGTTACACATCATGTCATTATAAAATCTTCCGATATATCGGCATGTATAATTTTGATCCCCTATTGTGGCCCCAACATACCCCAGGGGTCATGAGTTTAACCAACTTTTAATCACCACTATGTCAGAAAACTTTCATGTAAATTTCAGCTTTTCTGTTCCTGTGGTTCTTGTTCAGAAGATTTTTAAATGACCCCACCCGACTTTCGTATTTTTGTGATTATAGGCCTTTCCGAAAACGTGAGTTATCTCTCTTTGTATTCTTACATTTAGTGTGAATATGACAACTTCCGGGTAGTAACACACTCAGACTGCGCATATATTATAAGAGTTATATTAGTATGGGTGTTGTTCAAAATCGTAAACAGTTGAAATCATTTGTACGAGAGAGTAAGAAAATGTTAATGGAAACAAAAACGAATTTCTTGATCGAGTCGGCTGTGATTTTTCGGGGTGGGGGTGGGGGTGGTTAAAATCACGCAGACATTCATTTGTTTACAAATGTCTCCAATAACGACTGACATAATTATTTTGTATGAAATCAGAACAGAACTTCTGATTCTCAAGAGATGATGGCATCTCATCAACTCAAAGCTCGGGTTTTTACGAGGATCGACACGTGCAAAGATCTTGCATAACATGCCCCCCCCCTTTTCCAAAAAAAACCAAAAATCAATTAAATTAGGAAATCAACGCTCTCATTGTTTTATCAGGGCTAAAATTATTCCACCACTACCAATCGATTCTTTCAAAAATAAACCAATTGCAATGTTTGGGTAACTTTCTCCAAAATACCTGGACATGTTCATTCTGTGTGCAAATCATTTGTACACTGCAGCATGAGGCTGGAGTTGTTTTAAAATATCAACTGATATGTTTAAAATGCAGAAAAATAGGTAATTAAATATTTTTTTAAAAATTAATTTTATTCAATATTGCTCGATTGATATAAATTATTTTTCATAGACCTGTGTGATCCCGAGGGGGGGGGGGGGTGAGGTGGGGGGGGGGGGGGGTGTTGCCATATTCTCAAATGTACTCTTTGGGGGAAGGTAAGTTTAACCCCCAATAGAATGCTTTTGACGTCTCTCTATCTTCCCTCTTTTATTCGTTTTAGTCCCCTTGAAATGTAAGTGATTATATATACGTATCGTGTCATAACAGAAATTGCAATGACAGATTTAGATCCCCCTTTTCGCCACAAATTTACAATATAATTTGAGTAAAACTCCAAATATTTTACCCCAAATGGCTGTATTTACAGGTGCACACTCTTGCCAACTATAAATTCAGGGCGTTCAATTACTAGTATAAGTTATTTTATTTTCAAAACAATTGTAAGTGTAAATGTCAGTTTAAAGATGGTTTCTGACGACTAATTATTTATGGTTATACTTGTATTTGAAACTGTATAAAGTTTGTGAGTAGTCAGCTGGAAATCTGTCAGTGGACTCTCACTTACAAGTACAGGTTGGGATAAATTTTATACTCGCCAATCAATGAGATGGACTTTTTCAAAAATCCAGAGGCGTCAGTCCGACATACCTAGACGTACATCGTGGCAGAACTTTTATCGCTGAATGTACTACTGTAAAATTATACAGCAATATATTTGTAGCCTTCTGCAATGTTGATAATGACGCTTCTCGAATATACTACCCGGAAGTCTTACACTACTCTTACGCAAGCGTACTACGTCCCGGATCAAGGAAAGATAACTCATGTTTTCGGATTGGCCTATATCCCCTTTGAAGAGGGTGTTACTAAAACGTGGAACGGAAGACGGAACGGAAAACGGAACATAATTTAAGATTGATCGATGTAGCGACGACAACACACAAAAAAAAAAAAAAAAAAAAAAAAAAAAATCGGAAGAAAATACATTACTATGATTAAAATCTAAATTGTGGGAATTTGTTTACAAGCAGTAAAACAATTTTATTTTAAAATTCTGCATCATAAATAATTTATTGATTAAGCGAAGTTAAGAAGAATTCTCATTCTATAGGTTAAACGTCTGTATATGAATGTACAAATTTTACAAGAATTTTGAAATGTCACCATTGACAGATGTGATAGCGAGCAGCGAAACCTATGGGTAGAAAATGGAAAGAACAAGCGTACTTTTATAACCACCAATATCCCCCACCCACCCAACCCCCCCAGCCCCGGGGTGGCAAAAAAGTTATTAAAGCACATCTACATGTAATTTCACGCATAATACAGTGTATGTGTGTACCCAGAACAGTGAGTGTGATATGTATGTATAATAGAGTGTATGTGTGTGTACCTACAACAGGGAGTGTGGTATGTATATATAATACAGTGTATTTGTGTACCTACAACAGGGAGTGTGGTATGTATATATAATACAGTGTATGTACCTACAACAGGGAGTGTGGTATGTATATATAATAGAGTGTATGTGTGTACCCAGAACAGTGAGTGTGGTATGTATATATAATACAGTGTATGTGTATACCTACAACAGGGAGTGTGGTATGTATATATAATACAGTGTATGTGTATACCTACAACAGGGATTGTGGTATGTATATATAATACAGTGTATGTCCCTACAACACTTACAGTGAGTGTGGTATGTATATATAATACAGTGTATGTGTGTACCTACAACAGGGATTGTGGTATGTATATATAATACAGTGTGTGTACCTACAACAGGGATTGTGGTATATATATATATATATATATAATACAGTGTATGTGTGTACCTACAACAGGGAGTGTGGTATGTATATATAATACAGTGTATGTGTGTACCTACAACAGGGAGTGTGGTATGTATATATACTCAGTGTATGTGTGTACCTACAACAGGGAGTGTGGTATGTATATATAATACAGTGTATGTACCTACAACAGGGAGTGTGGTATGTATATATAATACAGTGTATGTGTGTACCTACAACAGGGAGTGTGGTATGTATATATAATACAGTGTATGTACCTACAACAGGGAGTGTGGTATGTATATATAATACAGTGTATGTACCTACAACAGGGAGTGTGGTATGTATATATAATACAGTGTATGTACCTACAACAGGGAGTGTGGTATGTATATATAATACAGTGTATGTACCTACAACAGGGAGTGTGGTATGTATATATAATACAGTGTATGTGTGTGTGTATCTACAACAGGGAGTGTGGTATGTATATATAATACAGTGTATGTGTGTACCTACAACACGGAGTGTGGTATGTATATATATAATACAGTGTATGTGTGTACCTACAACAGGGAGTGTGGTATGTATATATATAATACAGTGTGTGTGTGTACCTACAACAGGGAGTGTGGTATGTATATAACGACAATTTAGGATCTTGTTAAATCAGCAAGTTAAACATGTTGTGTGTAATATATTATTTCATACAGAGACTTTGTGACTGCAGCACTCCAATCCTAAATAGGGAGGACTTCTGGCAGTTCATTTGCAAACTAAATACTTGTATCTTAATATTTAGATTAATAATGAGACGACCTTTTAATTCCATTCAAGCATAAATTGTCTGTTAATCTTTTAGCTAGTTCATATATGTTAATTTCTCATACTATGGATCGTAAAATTCATCTTAGTTTTCAGGTTCTGTTTCGGTCTTTCTTTCCCGTTGTATCTCTTCGGGTTCAACACTAATCCGCAGGATGTCGGTAAATGTACGAACTTTCACATAAAGTCATCCCATATCCTTTATACACACCGGGCTCGCTCGCTTTAAAACTTGTTATACATAAATACATGTATTATACCAGGTGTAGAACTAAATTACGAATAATAGCAAGTTCGATTTAAGAAGGCTATGTTTGGGGAAAATTATTGAAAAAATTATTTTAACTTTTAGAATGTAAAACTTATACGGTACCAATTTTGATGAACCAGATGCGCATTTCGACAAATAATGTCTCTTCAGTAAAGCCGAAATTTTGGAAAATCGAAATGACAATAAACTTGTAGGAGCTAAAGGGAAAACTAGAGTGCTAAAAAATCCCCCCCCCCAAATCTTGTTTTGGGGGGTGGGTGGGGGGTGGGTGGGGGGGGGAGGGTCTTTTCTTCGTTGGATATAAAATTTGAAAATTCGATTCTTTTTCAGTATGATTATTTTTATCATTATTATATTTTCTTTATTAATATTGCTTCCCTTGTTCATGATAAACCTTTTAATTTGCAAACTGCTGACCTCCTCATAACATTATTGCATACAATATTTTCTGTTCCGTTCTGTCTTCTGTTTCATTTTCCGTTCTGCGTTTTAGCAACACCCGATACACAATGGGGTGGGTGAACAAAATGTAGAGGATTGATTGATTGGTTTAATATTGTTTAACGTTCCTCTCGAGAATATTTCACTCATATGGAGACATCACCATTGTCGGTGAAGGGCTACAAAATTTAGGCTTATGTCCGGCGCTTACGGCCTTTGAGCAGGGAGGGATCTTTATCGTGCCACACCTGCTGTGACACCGGACCTCGGTTTATGTGGTCTCATCATAAATACGACAAGCAAGGGGTACTGAGGACCTAATCTAGCCCTGATCCCCACAATTTAACGATTAGAAATGCACGCTTAAACTTTGCAGTGACGGATCCAGAGAGAGAGAGAGAGAGAGAGAGAGAGAGAGAGAGAGAGAGAGAGAGAGAGAGAGGGGGGGGGGATTGCATGATGGAACCTCTCCTTCGTTCGAAAAAAATTGCTTTAAAAAACCGTAAAAATGACGCATTTTGAGGAAGGACCACCCCCCTTTGTAAATCGAAATGACTGATAGAAATCCCATCCCCATTTCAAAAATCCTGGATCCGCCCAGGAGGAGGGGCTGCTTTGTATGAATTTTCTAGCTGCTAGAAAATTTAAATTAGCGGATCTACAGGGTACAGAAGTTGTACCCGACCACGAACCACCCGGCCATTGGTTAAACATATCATTTTTGCCATTTCTTTGTCTTAAATTCCCGCGTTCTCTTATGGAATTTTTTTTATCCGCCTCTGATTTGCAGCTTTCCGGCAAACTCGGTAATCAATCGGAACTTCACTCGGCCTTTCCCGGGGAATGTTTCGGAAAGTTCCGAGAATGTACGGTTGTTAAAAACAAGAGTTATCTTTCTTGCTGAAGCAGAAGACGCAGTGAAAACGAAAATGGATGCCGAAGCAGCATGGTCAGAAAGAGAGCTTATTTTAGGGATATTTGAAGGTACTTAGCAAAAATTACTGTTACATGTAGGTACTATTTATTTTGATGGTTATTTTCCTTTACCTGAGTTGCATGAATGAGGATATTTTTTTTTGGGGGGGGGGGGGGTCATTGTTAAAGTAACCTAATGTAGATATCTGAACGTGTATGTATTATATTAGGGGTGGTACGGTGTATTATATTGATTATTAGAGACCAAATTACTGTTCCCAGTGGATTAATCTCTGGAGTTAGGCCTGCAGGATGACAGAATTTTAAATTTATGCACGCCATCACCAGAGACTGACAGGGGGCATTTATAAATAGGTGTCTCAAGACTTAGGCCACTGATAAAATGTGTTGTGTTTCCGCTAACCCGACCGACCCTAAATTATAGCCCCGACCCTAGAATTTTTTTTCGATATTTAAAAAAAAAATCGTCATTTTCCCGGAAAAAATATATTCCCGGTTCTTGGTTTTCGTTTTAGTTAGACATTGAGATGAAGTCATTCAAACGCTTTAATGATATACAAAACTGCATGGTATTGTGTCAAGCGTTTAAACAACATTGATAATGTTTCTAACTAACAGCATGGATGATGGTTGACCTAGTGGCTAGTACCTCCATGCGTGCTCACGCAACGGTGATTTAACAATTGAAGTTAATAGACAGTCGAGAGACTCTGCCAAGTGTCATGTTTTCATACAAGACTTTCTTTTGTTAAAATTGCCAACTCCTATGTTGTTTTTAGACAGTGGCTATTTAAAGCCATGCACAGTCTTATGCTATCGTTTCAGCGGGCATTACTGTGTATACACGGGGACCCTAGTTTTATATGGAGGTCATGATGCAGAGTGACAGACATGAATGTCCAGTCTGTCAAATTTGTATGCACATCCTTGGTTTCTGCTGCAGTTCTAACTGAAAACACTATGAAAAAGGCCGCAAATAAAGCAGTGAGCGCATTCAAGTTGTTGATGGCTGGTGAGAGCCGAGAGGAAAAAAAGATGTGCAGATTGTTTTTAAAATAAAAATTTATGTCCGGTTAAAAGTTTTAGCTGGAAGAGAGTTGGATCCCATTAGGATAAGTGGGATCTGCCCAGACTGTCTTCCTACCCTTGTTCCATTTAGATTGTGAAAATACATTAGAAGTATTCCTGACCTATGACAACCAATCTAAATGTAGAAACAATATATCTGGTACTTGTAGAGCATAGTGGCATAGAGGAGTTAACTTTTGTGTTTTATGCTAGATATGTTTCATTGAAAAATATAGTTTCTTATAAAACATCTGGAAATAATCCTCAGCCAATAACGGGTGAAATGTTATGATTGAAAGTTTACTTGCAATGCAATTTAAGCAAAATTTATATTTTGAAAGTGTAACATTTCAGTTGATCATCACTGAAGAGACATTATTTGTCGAAATGCGCATCTGGTGCATCAAAATTGGTACCGTTTAAGTTTTACATTATGACCCCTGGGTCGAGGCCTCTGCTGGTGGACTGTTAGTCCCCGAGGGTCTCTACAGCCCAGTAGCTAAGTACTTCGTTACTAGCTTGAAAATACGGATGTATATTTAATTGCTGTTATAAAATTTAGAAATTCATTTCAAAATTAAGGATTATCTCCCTCATGCATAGCTCTTATCCTTGGACGAATTTGGCTCCACTTTTTTGGCACGCTGTTTTTGGCTATATTTAGCTCTAAAACTTCATAGTTATTTCGGATTTCAAACATTTCGGTTGAGCATCACTGAAGAGACATTATTTGTGGAAATGCGCATCTGGTGCATCAAAATTGGTACCGTATAAGTTTTACATTCAATAGAACATTTAACTTGTGCAGTAATTGGGGCTATACGGACCGTGGATATATCGGCCTGGATAGCTCAGTGGTTAGAGCACCTGACTAGAAATGCAGGGGTCCAGCCAAAGATTGTCTCTTTCCCATACTACATTTGGTGCCGTTGACCACCCCTGGTGATGCAGGTTGGGTTGTCAGGGGCGAAAAGAAACTGGGTTGATATTGAAAGACAATTATAAAATTATAATTGATCTTAAGGAGGGAGGAATGTAGTAATTAGGGCTATACGGACTGGATAGCTCAGTGGTTAGAGCACCTGCCTAGTAATGCAGGGGTCCCGGGTTCGATTCCCGGTACAACCAAAGATTTTCTACTCCTTCCTATACTACACTTGTTACGAGTTTACAATGTTTTTGCATACTTTGAAAAAATAAAATTAAAAAAAAAAATAAAATTTATTTCCTACCTACCTACCCTATTTTTTTCTGGAACGTTAGCGGAAACTCAACAATTTTTATCGTTGGCCTTAGTCAAGTATTGAATATAAAAAATTGTAGTGGAAAAATCAATAGAAATGTTTTCAAAATCTACAATGATACACAATTATAAGTCGTAATACAATCATCCCCATGTAGTGTAGATCTCTACACGTGTAGTATTTACAATCATCCCCATGTAGTGTAGATCTATACACGTGTAGTATTTACAATCATCCCCATGTCGTGTAGATCTATACACGTGTAGTATTTACAATCATCCCCATGTAGTGTAGATCTATACACGTGTAGTATTTACAATCATCCCCATGTAGTGTAGATCTCTACACGTGTAGTATTTACAATCATCCCCATGTAGTGTACATCTATACACGTGTAGTATTTACAATCATCCCCATGTAGTGTAGATCTATACACGTGTAGTATTTACAATCATCCCCATGTAGTGTAGATCTATACACGGGTAGTATTTACAATCATCCCCATGTAGTGTAGATCTATACACGTGTAGTATTTACAATCATCCCCATGTAGTGTAGATCTATACACGTGTAGTATTTAAAGGAGAAAGGAAAGCCTGACCGGGAAACAAACCCGGGACCCCTGCATTACTAGTCAGGTGCTCTAACCACTGAGCTATCCAGGCCGATATCCACGGTCCCTATAGCACTAATTACTACACACGTACCAACACTTCTCCACGAGTTACGTCCCTTTGTGGGATCTGGACTGTCAGCCAAAGGTCAATCAGTGAAAAACTAAGTTTTCCTTTTTTAGCTTACCAAATATAAGATGATATTACTGTGAATATTAAGTAATTATCAAGCTCTCATACAAATTATATCAATGGGTCGCCCCCACCCAAAATGGTAGTTGACTGCAATTGATGGAAAAATAACAATTTGTGTCAAAGCTACAGGTAAGGCCAAAAACAAATATATGTTGGTTTCCACTTTCACCTCCCAAATTTTAAAAGGTCGGTTGGTAGGTTTTTTTTGTTTTTGTATTTTTTGTTGTTGATTTTATAGGTTGAATAATTTTCTAATGATTTAGTATTCTACTATGCATACAATAAATTGATTATTTAGTATTAATGAAATAAAATTTATATAATGAATCAATACATTTCTTCACTCTACTATAAACAAAAACTGTTTCTGGGTTTTGGAATCTGACTAGTATTTGTGCATAATAAATAACTTAATAGATATACTCTTGTTGTAGTGATGACATTTTGCAAAAATCTGTGAGAATGGAAAAAAGTGTGTTAGGGTCGGCAGAAATTTTTAGGGTAGGCAGGGAAAGTGGAGACCAACATATACTTTTTTGGCCTAAGATAATCTTACAAAGGCCCACGTAGGAAAATACAATGTTTAACCAGGAGATGGCGGTCAAGGGACATAACTTGCACGAAGTGTTGATACGTGTATTCAAGTTTGTAGACACAATATCATAACTGAGGGGGTGTTACAAAAATATGTCGAATGTGAAACAGGAAGGAAGAAAATGCTATGGATCAGACCGTGATTTGAACCTTGATCCACTGATTCTCTAGTCAGGTGCTCTACCAATTGAGCTAACTGGCCAACAGCGATCGCACCCGGCTGAGCGCTACATTCCTCCCTCCTTAAATGTCTTCACACTTGAAGACATCAACCCAGGATGTTAATCAGGTATTTTCACCTGTCAATTCCAGAGGCTGGTATACATGCAGCGTGCAAGGTAACAAGAAGGGAGAAAATGCATTGGACCAGACCAGGATTTGAACCTGCGCCCCCTGAATCTCTAGTCATTACATATGCGCTCTAACAACTGAGCTAACTGGCCATCGGCGATCGAACCCGGTTGACCGATCAAATATGAAATCTATATCAAAGCTTCCTGACATAGTGCAGATTCAAGTTTGTTCAAATCATGCCTCCAGGGGTAGGGTGGGGCCACAATATGGGATAAAAGTTTTAAAGGTGAATATATCGAGGGAAAATCTTTGCAAATCTTCTCAAGAACCTTTTGGACAGAAAAGTTGAAAGATAAATGAAAGCTTCCTGACATAGTGCAGATTTAAGTTTGATCAAATCATGGCCCCCCGGTGGTAAGGTGGAGTCACAATAGGGGATCAAAGGTTTATATACTGATATAAAAATATCTCTTGAACTATTTAAGCTAGGGTTTTCATTATTTCGTATATACAGTCTACTCCGGATGTAATGAAATCAAGGGGACCGACCTGAATTGTTCATTATATCCAAAGTTCAATATAAACAATCTTGAACTACACAAATATTGCTACTGGTGGATTTATTTTAACTTAAATATAACCAATATTTCAATATAACCAACTTCAATATCAGTGGAGTGGACTGTATGTATGTTCCTTCGGCAAGATCTTTCATGTGATCCGATGTAGTGTGACCTTGATCTGGAAGTATGACATACTTTTAAAAATAATTCTGACCTATAAATTCTGATTGTCATCAAAATACATTTCATAGCGCTATTTCATGTATGATGAAGCCTTGGGCTAACCTCATTCATATGAATAGATAATTCGTATTTTTATCATGCTACATGTATCACAAGTACGCATTACTTTGGGGGTGTAAAGCGTAATTAAATTCGCTAATGCATAATTGTACGCATGATTTTCAACTGAAATGCGTATTTGGTAAAATTCAACAAGTGTTTACATTAATACCCACCTTATCTAGAGCTTTGGTTCACTGAACTATTTAAGGTAGGCCTAGGTCTTTCGTATTTTGAATATGAATAGCCGTGTTTCGAGTTACTCCGGAACACAGTGTTTATTCTGTGTTTAGTCACGCCGCGTCAAAAATGTTCCACAGGGTTACTTCCGGTTTATCGTTGTTTTACCTTTGTAAACCAACAGTTGACACTTCGTGTATTAGGCCTAGGCTTAATTTTGTCGATCATCATGAAATTGAAATACACATTTAATAGTTTGGGGTGTATGCGGTACATATTTGTTTATGAGCGTTTGATAAGCTACTATTGATCTACGAAATACAACGAAAGACTTCGTCAAGAACAGAAGAAGACGATGTCGTGTAACTCACACAAGGCCCAGCTGTCTAGTAACCGGAGGGGTAAAGGAAAAGAACGTATTAGACTCACTGAAACCTGTCAAACAGGTAAAATGAAAATTATGACGACATTATATATATATATATATATATATGATTAAACAAAACACAATGTGCACTGCTTCATAAAGCAGGCATTAGGTCCAGTACAGTCTATAGGGCCTATGTGAAATAGAATTTACGTTACCAAATCAGGGCCAAAATGGGCATAAACATGTAACATATATAACCAGGTCCATTCCAAAGACTATTTCTACCTACGTAGCTATTAATAGCTACCTAGGTATTTAAAGCTACTTAAAGTACCTACTTTTACATGTTTTTAAAGATATAAATAAATAATAATTAAGGCACATCTTTTAAACAGGTCAGTCGTTTTATGTATCATGTTGTGCATGTGCATGACAAAATTCGGAGTTTAAATTTAAATACTTTACGAGGGTGGAAAATGTAGAGGAAATTGCATGAAAAATCGACTCAAAAACTTTTAATGTAAGAGTGCATGAATGTTAACTTTAAAATTAATAAAGATTTGTAAAACATTCTAGACTTCTTATCATGTATCTTTGATCCTAAGTTCCTAGAGAATGGAAGTGGGTGCAGTTATTGATGCAAATTTGAAAGTAATCATTTTTTTGTCCAATATTTTTGTGGTATTCATTGTCAGTATAAGTGAATCAAGAAATTTGGTACACACCATGCGTTTGGCCAGGAAATGCAAGTAAAGGAAAACGTAGGTAAAAATAGCTACCTGGAGTAGGTTTAAATACCTAGGTAGCTATAAGTAGCTACATAGGTAGAAATAGTCTTTGGGCTGGACCTGATAATTATTGATATAAAATATAGATAATGACAATACACAGTGAAAAGTAATAGATTAGCTATAATATTATAGGTATTTGAAATGGCTTTATTATTTAAAGCTAGTTTAGATTGAATTAGACTGGGTTTCTGAGTGCAATGGTATAGCCATATGTGAGTGAGGATAAAATTATCTACTTGGGTATAGTCAATATGCTGTCTAATTTGAAACAATCTAATTAAAATCAGATCTTTGATCTGCTCATGCAATCGCTACACAAAGTGTAGGGATTGCATGAGCGGATCAAAGATCTAATTTTAATTAGATTGATTCGACTTTTAATTTACTTGAATTTTCACTATGCTCAGCTGATCTCTAAGAAAAGACTGCACTTGTTATGCAACTGGTGTATAGTCCTTTGTGTAGCGATTGCATGAGCGGATCAAAGATATAATTTTAATTAGATTGAATTTGAAAATAATTATTTATCAACTAATACTTGTGTTACAAATTAAGTCTTTGGAGTTTGACTTCTAATGATATACTCATGTAATTGGAAGAATTTTTAGCATGACTATTTATTGTTGTAGTCATTTTATTGACTTTTCACAATCCAGTAGGTATTTGTGATTACTGCTCATATCTATATCACTGAACAAAATATATATCTGATCATGATTAAGGTAATATTATTCCTTTCAGCAACATAATTTCAATTATGTGCTCATAGACTGCTCCAGCACAATCTCTAGTATAATTAGCTATATAAATATGCTAATCAAGCTATATAGCTTTTTAAAGCTAATTGAAATTGCTTGATATAACTATTTCAAATCTTCTATCAAATATATTTTTAAAGCATAACAATTGAATTTCTAAGTGAAAATATTTCATCCTTGTACTTGAAACAACACACTGTAAACAAAAAAAGCTTCTTAAACTATGTACCTTAGGAAGAATTTTGATTCAAAATTGTCAAATGTTTAGGATTATTAAGTTGTTACAGATTCCACATTGTAAAGTCATCATATACTTATCAAAGCTTCGACACACATAAGGCAGTGGACAGTTATCAATACAAAAGAAATTCTCTTTTCATGAAAATTCTTAAAATGACATATGATCTATACCTAGAATAGTGTTGTGGTTAGTTCAAAGAAGATGTATATTGTTATGTGTCATTGCACTTAAGAAATTTAATCGAAACTAGCTTAATGAAGCTGTTTGAAATAGCTTTATAAAACTATATAGCTAAATATAGAGATTGTGCTGGGCCTGATAGATATAGCAATACAGAGGAAATCCGTCATATGCATCAAAAGTTTGAAAAAGGTGAATTGACTTAAATATAAATTTATGAACAAAATTGAAAGGAAAAAAAAGAAATTAGGAAGAATCTTTTCTCTTCATTTAAAACATGTTGGGTAGATTTTGAAGTTGTTTAACTCGGCTTTATACATGATGTCAGATCTCTGAATGCAAGCAAGCTCTCATGTGACTGCAATGTGTAGGGGAAATCAGATATATGTACAATACATATGGTAAGCTTTATTGATAAAAATCATGAAAACTCATACATTCAGTTTTAATATGAATTACTTCATGTATTTCCAAATAAGTTAAAAAAATATACATGTATGTACAGTGAACAGTATTTTTAACAAATACATGAATTATAATTTCAGCATTATTTATTTATCTTATTTTCTTTTTTACATCTTTGCTTCTCAAATTGACAAAAAGTCTATTATCAATATTGTGGCATCCCTCCTCTTTTTCAGGTTAATGGGAACAGGATAATTTTCCATACCTTTCACTTGAGGTCTTCAGTTTCATCATTAATCATCTGAATGTCGGTATGCCAAACTCTCATGATGTCATGTAATTACTGGATATTCCTTAACACTGGTTTATTTAAACCACACTACCTATAGCATTGCCAAATATTAGACTGAAAATTTTCAAATACACAAGATTTGAAGCAGCAAAAGAAAAGAATTACATATGTATAACACACAAAAAAGAAGAAATTAATTCTCACCTGGCTGATGTGAACTTTTTACTCCTTTTTAGCTCCCTTTCACTGCATACCAGCCAATAACTAGCAGTCATTATATGCAGATCAGCCATTGTTATCAACCTGTGTATATATATGTTGAATAAAATATGAATGAAAATTGTTGTTCTTTGTTATTCTTTTTAAAATATATATATACTCAATAGTATATTTCCTTACACAGTACTGAATCAAAGGGGTAGGAAGCAAATATATAATATATAACCTGGCTCATGTTCAGCTGGTTCCATTCTTGTATACAAGTGGTTTGAGTGGAAATGTACATATCTGATGTACATGTAAAGTACCTTGATTGCACAGGCAATATGCATCACTTGTGTTCGAATTTACTATTAAAGAGTACTCTTTAATAATAAATTCGACCCCAAGCGATGCATATTGCCTGTGCTTGATTGGTATTAAAAGTTGGAGAAAAGATCAATGTTCTTTGATATAATTCAAAATTTTGCAGTGAATGAACCATCAGTATGGAGCTTGACTAAATGATCATGCAAATTCTAGTATAGATCCGTAGGGATATATTATCTGGTGTTCTCATATTTTATTTCATTGGCAGATATATATACCCCCCCCCCCCTCACTCCCTTGTGAAATTGCTTCATAATTTTTATGAGCCTGAACCATAAGTTCATAATTGAAATTCTCTATTTAATGTCACATGAACACCGTTGTAAAATACATACACTGCTCAGATGTGGATGAGGGTACAAGTATACCTATTCTTAAAGATTGACAAGATTTTGCACAGTCTATATTATAATTTTAAGAGTCAGTACAAACCTCTTGGTTTTCCTAAAAGTTAATA